>NC_037673.1:61427270-61498554 GCF_003255815.1 Theropithecus gelada
GCTGAAGACCCGGCCCCGGCCCCCCAGCCGGGGCGAAAGAGGGGAGCTCCTCTCAAAAAAAAAAAAAAAAGAAAAAAAAAGAAATTTTTCAGTCTGTAAAAATCTGATTAGTTTCTCTGGTTCCTCGTTTTTTGTGCTTCATTCCGTTAAACTGTTAAAGGCAGTAGAGTCTCAGGAGTTTTATGCACAGGCAAAACTGAAATCAGTAAGATGTTTAGGTAAATAATACGGTTAGTACTAGAATAACTTTCATTTTTGTGTTGAGTCTTTGTCCTGAAAGTGCTTGTAATAAGTGGAGTTCCTTCCTTATAACCCCATGGTCACCTATAAAAACCCTGAATTAAAATAATATGGGCATATTAAACTTTTAAGCAAACCTGATATGTAAAAGTCCGAATCGATATTATGGCTAAAATAAATACAAATTCTTATTTCAAAGTAGTTGCCATAGGCTTCCTTGAAATAGCAAGTTTGTGTAGGCTGACAAAACTAGACATTTTCTGTTAACCAAATATAGTTGGTTATATCTTCAGAATATGTATTGAATCCATTTATTTTTCTTCATCTTCCACCACTATTAATCAAGTCACCATTGTCACTTATCTAGACCACTGCACCTGCTCGATTTATCTTCCTGCTGTTATTCTTGCCCCCTTATATTCTTCCCACCCAACCCCACCAACCCTGTAACAGTCAGGATGGTTCTTTAGACTATAAATTAAATCATGTTATCACCTATGTAAAAATGTGCTATGGCTTACCATTGCCATATAAGATATATGCCATAGGATAAAATATAAACTCCTTACCGTGTCCTCAAGACCCTAATGATTCACCTGGTACCCTGCCTATCTTCTTGACTATTCCTTTGTCATTCTCCCAATTGCTCACTTTGGTTTGACTCTGCCATTCTTCTTGCTATTTCCTAGTTATTATATATAAAGGTGTAGTTCTGCCTTCTGGCCTTTGGCTGTCTGTGTGGCTGGCTCTTGTTTTTGATCAAATGCTGTCTTCTCAGGCCATTTTTGATCATTCACAGCCTTCATCTGTCTCTGCTTTATTTTCTTCATAATACTTACCTTGAAATTATTTCAAGGTAATTTGAAATAATTAAAATTTATTTGCTTGTGTGTTATCTCTTACTTTCAATATAAGGCAAACTTCATGGGAGAGAGTGTTTTGTCATTTTCACTCCAGTAACCCTACTATCTAGAACAGTGCCTGGCACATTATAATGCCTAGCTTCATAAATGTTAGTTGAATGAGCTGTAGGCATGTAGCTGAAAAGAAAAATTTATGTAAATCTCTACTTATAAGGCAAATCATTTAAAAAGCATTAAGCAAATAATCTGTTGTTTAAAAGTTATTTATCTGCTTTATAAATCTCAATGTGTTTTAAATAGTTATCACATGGTTAGTAGTCTAAGAGGTCGAGCAGCTTAGGATAGCCATTTTAGAACACTATCTTGCATATAGTAAGCATTCAATAAATACTAGCTATTTTATTAAAGGTGAACTTATTTTTTATATTAAATTTATCCTTACCCTCTCTTCTCGAACTCCACGTATGTTTAATGATCACCTAACCTTTGGATATCCTGAGCTTGAAAACTAGGCCCTAATTTCACTATTTCAACTCTGATAAACAGAAATTATTTCAAAATTCTATTCATTTACATAAAAGGTTGAAAAATCAAGATTATGAAGGCAAGTAGTTTTTAAGGTTAAAGAGAGCTAAAATCTTTAGGGAGCTAAACCTTTCAAGTCCACCTTTAGCTGTTTTAAGGAAGATACTAGTTCAGAAGCAATGTTGGAATGCTGACGAATGGGGCCTGATGACAGGATGAAAATGAAGATTGTGGAAGTGGTGTTTCATCTAATAATTCATATTCCTCAGAGACTGGCAGAACCATATTGGTGCCTTATTTCTGGTAACGTATGGCTCTTCAAACAAGAATTGTTTATTTCTTCTTTTGTTTAAATAACAAAAAAGTATTTTATGCCTTGGGGAGATCAGAAAATCTCTGGCATTTTGCAACATGCTTTTTATAGAATATTATGCTTAAAAATTTAGGAGATTGGAGCTGGAGAAAAATGAATTTATAAATGGACATCAAATAAATTGAGTTTTGTAATGAAGCAATCATAAAGCAAGCCATACTATTAATAAAAATATAGGGACAGTCTCTTAAGATTATCCATTCTTTTTATATAATCTTTTTATTTGGATATTGTGTACCAAAATGGACTTAGCTAATTATAGAGTACGTGAAGTTTATTCTGTATTTGTATAAAATAATGTGCCTAAGGAAATGTATAGAACAACAGTGCAGGAGACTTTCATTCCTGTTTTTCTCCAGCCATTAATACTTAAAGGTAATTTTCTAGATTCACAGGTTTATAAGGGTCCTTAGAAAGACACTTGGTCAATACATCTGAGCCATTGGAAATGATATCTGATATCTTTATCTTTGGGGGAGGAGAGCCCCGTTTTCTTAGAAGTCACCTCCAGTTGTTCCTTACTGCATTTTCCCCACAAGCAAATCACATTCTCCATATTTCTAAAGACACTTTTTAAGAAATAAAACATTAAAAAACAAAACATTTTTAAGAAAGTAGTCAGCCATGAGGTGAATTCTGAATCTTAAATTTTTAAAAAAATTCTTAAACCATTATCTAAAAAATGTTGACATTGGTTAAAGCTTCACAATTCTTGATATATTTTATTTATCCAGCATTTCTGAACACTCTGTGTGTCAGATACTCTTCTTAGGGCCACGAAAACAAAGAAAAAGACGTAGTGCTTGCCGCCTAGGAAAGCTGAGAAAGAGATAAAGGAAGTGATGACATCCTAATTTGGCCAGTGGCATAAAAGGAGGATGTTGGAATAACAGCAGACTTTGCATGGGAAAGGCAGAGAGTCAGAAGGGATTTCTTCCTGAGAGTCCTTGTGTGAAATCTTGTGGGACAGTTAGGAGTTGACAAGTGAGGCTGAGAAGAGAGAAAGGAGAGTGTATGGCCTTCCAGGGACTAACCACATGTTCTTGTAACATTGGTAGAATGAATATGGGGATACTTACGACTGGTTATCAAGGTAGGAAGTATGTAGAGACCAAAACTAAAAGACCATATTATGCCTTGCAAAGAAATTTAAAATAAAACTAAGAGGCCGGGCGCGGTGGCTCAAGCCTGTAATCCCAGCACTTTGGGAGGCCGAGACGGGCGGATCACGAGGTCAGGAGATCGAGACCATCCTGGCTAACATGGTGAAACCCCGTCTCTACTAAAAAATACAAAAAACTAGCCGGGCGAGGTGGCAGGCGCCTGTAGTCCCAGCTACTTGGGAGGCTGAGGCAGGAGAATGGCATAAACTCGGGAGGCGGAGCTTGCAGTGAGCTGAGATCCGGCCACTGCACTCCAGCCTGGGCGACAGGGCGAGACTCCGTCTCAAAAAAAAAAAACAAAAAAAAACACTAAGACTTGATAAGGTTGTGTTTTGAATTCAGTCTGGCAGAAGTATGGAGGGTGAATGTGGGAAGGGAGGTGGGTGGGTAAGGTCAGAGAAACTAGTTAGAAGTTACTCTGGTAAGAGAGGTTGAGTGACTGAAGCAATAAAATATCATGCATTGACAAATTTGAGAGCGACTGAGTCCCAGCAGGACTTGGTAACTAGTTAGATATAATGGTTGAGAGTGAGACAGAATAATTAAGTTTTTTTTTTTTTTTTTAGATGAATTGGGGTTGCTATTCCCTTGGATTGTAAAGGAGCAGTTTTGGAAGGGCAGTGAAGCAAGGAATGGTAGGCATGTTGAGATTGACATGCCTGTGGGGTGCGAGGTATATAGGAAGATATATTGAACAGTTGGCTTTATACATATGTATGTTTAGAGTTTAGAAGATATCTTTGGGCTGAGATATAGTTTGAAAAACATTTTCTTTTAAATAATAACTGATTAGTCATGGGTGACAAGGGAGTAGTTTAATGGAAGGAGAGTGGGTAATGTGAAAAATGAAAAGACTTATAGATACAGCTTGTGGAACACCATCATTAAGGGATGGAATAAAGAAAGAAGAGGTGTTAGGCTAGGCAGTACTTGTCAGAGAGTGGGCTGTTTGAACTTGAAAGCCAAATAGTTGGGATATTTTTAAGTGACAGCAGACAAGAGGACAGCAGTGGGTAGAAGAAGCTTATATAGTCACATGTGAGTGGTTTGTTTGTTTGTTTTTGTCCTCAGGTAGAAGAGCACTAATCTGAAAGAAGAATTAATGGGGCAGGGGCGGGTGGAATAGTAACCACCTCCTTTCTCTTGAGGAACATGCTGTTGAAGGAGCTGTCTTTCATGAGAAGGCTGTGTAAGTGATGTGCTGGGGAGGAAAAGGTTTCATGTAAGGCAAGGAAATATCTGCATGTCTTTGAAGAGGCCGAGAATCCCCATAGTAAGGGGATTCCCAGGGCATGTTGGAAAGGGTTTGTGGGGGGAACACTGAAAGAATGATTTAGAAAGAGCAAAGTATGAGGGTGATTTTTTGGAAGACATCAGTTCTAGAGAAGCAGGATACTCTGCTCTAAGCCTGTTCTGATTTAGAGAGATTTCCTTAGTCATCAGACTTCATCCTGGGGAAACTAGTCAAATAGAGACCTTGTGATGTTCAGCTCACACAGCTTAGCTCTGTATCTACTCACCAAGACTTCTTAGAGACTTACTTCTATTGTCTGAATTTTAATACATAACTTGTTTTTTTCAAATTTAAGTTAGCATTTTGTTTTATGATTATAAGAGCACTGTATGCTCATTATAAAAATTCAGGCTGGACACGGTGGCTTACGCCTGTAATCCCAGCACTTTGGGAGGCTGAGGTGGGCAGATTACCTGAGGTTAGTCAGGAGTTCGAGACCAGCCCGACCAACGTGGAGAAACCCCATCTCTACTAAAAATACGAAATTAGCCGGGCATAGTGGCACATGCCTATAATCCCAGCTACTCGGGAGGCTGAGGCAGGAGAATCACTTGAACCCGGGAGGTGGAGGTGTGGTGTGCTGAGATTGCGCCATTGAACTCCACCATGGGCAACAAGAGCAAAACTCCGTCTCAAAAAAAAAAAAAAAATCAAACACTATGAAAAGAATAAAAATCTTTGAGGATCCTAATCATCCTAGCATCAAAAAAGCAATTATTATTAACATTTTAGGATGTCCTCATTTCTTATTGACTTTACACATACACAATTTTATATACTCACACATAAATGTACAGATATAATAGTATATATCTATAGGCACATATGATGTAATGTGCATATTTATACATATTTATGCATATAGATATTTTGTCCAACAGGTATAATGTGACATAGTCTTGTGAACTGTTTTCCCCCTCAAATTAACTAACAGACCCTTGTGGCAGTTTTTCTAGGTCTGTGATTTACATCATCATTTTCAGTAGCTACAGAATATTTTATTTTATGGTTATGCAGTAGTCTCTATAATTATCCTTCTATTATTGAATTTTAAAAATTGTTTCCAGTTTTATATTGCAACTGATTTTAGAGTTATTTGTAAAAGAATAGTCTTTATTTTGAAGTAAATTATTTCATATTTAAGAAAGAAATTAATTTCTTCAATGTTGGGTTAAAAGTCTTGGATTTCATGACAGATGCTATCTGAGTAGGCCATGTCACTTCTCTGTCTTCAGTTTCCTCATCTGTAAAATTATCTATTAATTTAGGATAACCAATCCCTCAATTCCTTTCAGCATTGACACTTATGTGGACTTGCCTGTTTCTCTCTGTTGATGACTACTTCTAGAGAGGTAATTAAACATATTTGCACAGAGCAAAGGCCTTAGAATCAAATCAATTTAGGGTTGAACCATGGTTCTACAACTAACTGGCTGTATGACGTGATCAGGTTTGTTTAACATCTCATCTCTGAGCCTCAATTTCCTCATATGTAAAAAGGGAATGCTCATCCCTGCCTTAAAAGACTGTGGTAAGGTATTATATAAAATTTTCTTAGCACAATGCTTTCCACATAGTAAGTACTATTGTTTATATTGTTGTATGTTCCTTCTGTCATGATCAAATCATCTAACTTAGTTCCGTTTCCTCTTTTTTTTTGGGGGGGGGCTGTATTTTGGGTTGGATTTAATCCAACAGTCATGCTCATACTGAATGCAAACAAGTATTCTAATGCTCTAAATAGGAAAAAACTTAAAGAAGATATATTTCTTTGATGGCATACAGATTTATTTAAGCACATGCTGAAATAGTAGATTTAACAATTTTGGCTTTCTAGTTCTGTTGTAAAATCAAAAATCATTCACTGATCATTTGGCGGATCATATCTACGTACAACAGCAGCCTTGGAGAGAAGTGACTCTTCATTTGTCAGTTTTATCCTTTTGGATTCAGATTAGCCAATATTTTCATTCAGGAAAAAGAGATTATAAATGATGGCTCTACCATTTTTGCAAATTCATGTCAACCTAACGAGGCTTAATTTCATTTCCTAGCATCCACTTTTCAACACAGAAAATTCTCAAGCCTGGGTAATCCTGATGAGACAATCTTAGCCTTGCTTTGATAAAGCACCTGTGAAATTGGACTGGATTAAAGAATGGTATTGCTACTTCTTTCAAAAACTTTTTTAAAGTGCTGTTTTTACATACTCCTAATACCAGTGCCTTTTATTCATTGGGTTTCAGAGTGTTTTAAATATTTTCTGTGAGGCTATAGGATGTTATTTATTTTTGAAAAGTATATCTCTTATCACACACAGTGAACTCACTGACCCTCTCCCTACCTTGGTGGTGTTTCTTTCTGAAAATGCTATTATCTGGTTGAATATTACAAACATATGTTTTAAATAGTGATTTCTTTTGAGTCTCTTATAAATGAATATCAGGTGGAAAGAAAGAAAGCTACTCAAGTGAGAACAACCAAAGTCTATTTATTCAGAATTTGCTGTAGCTAAGGAGTCATCCATCATCACTTGCATTTGGTGTTTGGCAGACCCTCAGAGGCAGGCAGATGAATGAGAATGTTTCATAGTGGAAAAAAGTGAAAGCTGTAGGTGTACCTTGATTGGATTCTGTTGGCATGGGGAAGCTTTAGGAGTTAATACAACTTCAGAGACTTATTGACCAGAAACAAAGCTATATTGTTATTGACTTCATGGCCAGTATTATCCCTGTTCTCAAGAACTTCTTGTGAATTGTCATTTTATTGTTATACTTACCACATAATTTTTTGCATTTAGATGACTTTGGGAAGCTTTTACATATGAGGTACTATTCCCCCTGTGATCTTCCTTTACAGTGGTAACTTACTAAGGGGATACAAATTGGTTTAATCAAATGGGAAGATTAAAGGGGTAAATAACATATATATTTCAAAGCTAGATATAAATCTGTTGGATTATCCATTCTTTAAGATTACCTTCTTCCCTTTGTTATATACATAAATAAGTAAAAGCAGTCTGGGGGAATCAGGAAAATGACAAGACTATCAATTAATGAGTGTCATCTATGCACTGGGCACTGTGCTGGATGCCTTTCATATACCAACTTGTACATTACTCTTTTCATGTTTCAAAATTGAACAGCCAGAATTAGCACCACTCTTCGAATCTAAGGAATTTTTAGAAATTGATCACCCGTCTCTGTTACCATGGCATAGAGTCCAAACTACCAATGAGTGTGAATTTGAAATATATATGATTTACTAGTAACAGGCTGTTAAATAATGAACAAATCCTCAGGTAATTGTTTCATATTGCCTAAATAGGGAAAAATTGAGACTGTTAATTTTCAGAAACAGTGCCACTGATGAATGAGAAACATGCACTCATTCAAGAGACTTTTTCATGAGTTGCAAAGGATTTTTGTTGTTGTTGTTGTTTTTAATAATTCTCATATAGAAAATTCATTTTGGCCTTATTTATTTTGAGCATTAAAGTCCTCAAAAGGGGCTCCCCAACATTTTTGTGAGCCACAGGTACTTTTTATTTTCCCTCTAACCTTCTCTACGTTCTGCAAAGGAATGTTTGTGATATGCTGACAGTGATGTTTCTGCCTAACCAAAAATTCCCACTGCAAACTATGTGCTTTTGTAGAAGATGCTGGTTCAAATATCCTGTTCTGTAGGAGTCCCAACAAGATGTAAAATAAGAGTGAATATAATGACCACAAATATGGTGTGGCATTATAGTCAGGCAGATTTAGAAATAAGTCCTGGCCCTAAAACTTCTATCTCTGTGATTCTGAATAAGTCACTTGTCGCAGAATCTGTTTCCTTGGAGGGAGCATGGTAAGGATATTCAGGGGATTAGTAAGATTATATTTATTTATTCACCTGGATGGTGGTTAGTCTGGTGTTTTCAGTTTGTTAGACTTGATTGCACATTTGTGAATTTTCTCTATGTAAGTAATACTTGAATAAAAACAGCAGTGTGCAGGTGAATATTTCTCCAGTGAGTAAAAAGCCCCGATTTGTAACACTTGCCAGTGCCCATGGTGTAAATATTCTAGCCACACCTGAATTTATTAATATGAAATCACCGAATGAAGAGTTGCGAAGAGATGTGCACATTTAGCTCTTTTGAGTTAGTGTGAATTGTCTCTAGCACATCACTAGATAAAATATGTTTAAAAGAAAATTAGGTAATGAACCTTTTAACTGTGATATTTTCTAACTTATCTTCCTTCAGATTTTGCTTAGCTGTTATGAAGTGAAAAAGCAATTGTGACAGAATGGCTTCATGAAAACCTGTTAACTTTTTTAATGTAAAACACTTCTTGTTTCCTCAGCTGCACAAAATTAAATTTTTCATAATCCATAATTCATGACAAAACGTCATTGATCCACATATTAATTTTATTTTACCTATTTCATTTTACTTACCTGATTTTTTAAATGTATTATTTGATGAAGTCGTGGGAACCCACTGCCCAGCTCAAAAACTAGAACAACCTCAGTTACATCTATTTTTTATTTTGTTTTAGTTACTTTAGTTACATCACATACACACTTGCTTACAGATGTGCAATCAGTGTGTTTAGTTTTATCTATTTTTGACTTTTACATAGACAGCTTACTGTTTTGGGCTAATGTTTTGATTTAACCTTGTGTTACTAAGACTCACCTATATTGTTAGTTTTTAAATTTAGTTTATTCATTTTCATAGCATAATTCTACTGGACTGTTGCCTAGTGTTTGCTATGGCCTGATTTACTTAAGTCTCCATATACTAGTCTAACTTTCCTCAAAAGCAAGTATGTTGTGCTTTGTTTTGGTCCCCTTTCCCCTTTTTCACAAATTGATGGATTGTGAAATCTCTCTCCTCTCTTTTCTCTTATTGCCTTCTATCCAATATACATGTTCTTTGGCAAATGATTATGTTTTCCCCAAAGTAGGTCATAAGAAACATCTTTTTAAAATTTCTTTAATTATACTTTAAGTTCTGGGATACATGTGCAGAATGTGCAGGTTTGTTACATAGGTATACATGTGCCGTGGTGGTATTCTGCACCCATCAACCCGTCATCTAGGTTTTAAGCCCCACATGCGTTAGGTATTTGTTCTAATGCTATCCCTCCCCTTGTCCCCCACCCCCGACAGGCCCCAGTGTGTGATGTTCCCCTGCTGGTGTCCATGTGTTCTCATTGTTCAATTCCCACTTATGAGTGAGAACATACAGTGTTTTGTTTTCTGTTCCTGTGTTAGTTTGCTGAGAATGATGGTTTCCAGCTTCATCCGTGTCCCTGCAAAGGACATGAACTCATTCTTTTTGTGGCTGTATAATATTCCATGGTGTATATGTGCCACATTTACTTTATCCAGTCTATCATTGATGGGCATTTGGGTTGGTTTCATGTCTTTTCTATTGTAAATAGTGTTGCAGTAAACATACATGTGTATGTGTCTTTATAGAAGAATGATTTAAATCCTTTGGGTATATACTCAATAATGGGATTGCTGGGTCAAATGATATTTCTGGTTCTAGATCCTTGAGGAATTGCCACACTGTCTTCCACAGTGGTTGAACTAATTTACACTCCCACCAACAATGTAAAAGCGTTCCTACTTCTCCACATCCTCTCCAGCATCTTTTATTTCCTGACTTTTTGATATCATTAAAAAGTCATCTCAAGCCATTCTGACTGACTTGAGATGGTATCTCATTGTGGTTTTGATTTGCATTTCTCTAATGACTAGTGATGATGAGCTTTTTCACATGTTTGTTGGCCGCATAAATGTCTTCTTTTGAAAAGTGTCAGTTCATGTCCTTTGCCTACTTTTTGATGAGGTTGTTTTTTCTTGTAAATTTGTTTAAGTTCCTTGTAAGTTCTGGATATTAGCCCTTTGTCAGATGGATAGATAGCAAAAATTTTCTCCCATTGTGTACGTTGCCTGTTCACTCTGATGATAGTTTCTTTTAATGTGCAGAAGCCCTTTAGTTTAATTAGATCCCATTTGTCAATTTTGGCTTTGGTTGCCATGGCTTTTGGTGTTTTAGTCATGAAATCTTTGCCCATGCCTATGCCCTGGATGGTATTGTCTATGTTTTCTTCTAGGGTTTTTATGGTTTTCAGTTGTACGTTTAGGTCTTTAATCCATCTTAATTTTTGTATAAGGTGTAAGGATGGGGTCCAGTTTCAGTTTTCTGCATATGGCTAGCCAGTTTTCCCAACACAATTTATTAAATATGAAATTCTTTCCCCATTGCTTATTTTTGTCAGGTTTGTCAAAGATCAGATGGCTGTAGATGTGTGGTGTTACTTCTGAGGTCTCTTTCTGTTTCATTGTTCTATATTTCTATTTTGGTACCAGTACCATGCTGTTTTGGTTACTGTAGTCTTGTAGTATAGTTTGAAGTCAGGTAGCATGATGCCTCCATCTTTGTTCTTTTTGCTTAGGATTGTCTTGCTATATAGGCTCTTTTTTGGTTCTATATGAAATTTAAAGTAGTTTTTTATAATTCTGTGAAAAATGTCAATGGTAGTTTGGGAATAGCATTGAATCTAAATTACTTTGGGCAGCATGGCCATTTTCATGGTACTGATTCTTCCTATCCATGAGGATGAAATGTTTTTCCACTTGTTTGTGTCCCCTTGTTTCCTTGAGCAGTGGTTTGTAGTTCTCCTGGAACAGGTCCTTCACGTCCCTTGTAAATTGTATTCCTAGGTATTTTATCCTCTTAGTAGCAGTTGTGAATAGGAGTTCACTCATGATTTGGCTCTCTGTTTGTCTGTTACTGGTGTATAAGAATGCTTGTGATTTTTGCACATTGATTTAGTATTCTGAGACTTTGCTGAAGTTGCTTATCAGCTTAAAGAAGTTTTGGGCTGAAACGATGAGGTTTTCCAGATATACAATCATGTTATCTGCAGCCAGGGACAATTTGACTACTTCTTTTCCTAACTGAATATGCTTTATTTATTTCTCTTGCCTGATTGCCCTAGCCAGGACAATCAGGAACATCTTGATATGTGTCAATGCCACATAGAAAAAAAATGTGTGTGGTATTCTATGAAGGTTGCCAAGCAAACCTTTGCTGTTAATAGCAGAACTGAGAGTTGAAAGTGACACCAGATTCACATTTAAATATCAAATTCATTTATTGGTTATAACTATAATAGTTATAATATACAGGCTTCTTTTTTTTATAAAGTTATTACCATTATAGTGCATATCTTTTGTATGTAATTGAATGGAAAAATTGTTGCTAAGGGAATGACCCCAGAATATTATAAGCTACTAGTAGCCAAAAACATGAGTTTGTGCTAAAAGGGATATTGTTCACTCAAGATAATTACCTATTACCAAATTTCATCACTGTATTTCTTTGAATTGTAGGAAAAGACATAAATGGCTTTATGCTACAAGTTTAACTGCTCTAACCAGATTTTTTTTAAAAATCTTGCAACTAACAATCAAAATTTAAATAATACAGAGTATAAAAAAACCTATTAATTCAAAATTAAGGGGAGGGAGTAGAGAGTAGGTGTAAATTGAGAAAAGGACAGGACAGATAGATGTGTATTTATTTATATATAAAACAATAAGACCTCAGTCCCTTATTACAGTTCCAAAATTCAAAAACTACTGAAAGCCAAAAGTTCAGTTTTCATAATTCACTTATTTGCAAAACCTCTACTGTTCTGAATGTATTTGGCAGCAAAATCTGACTCGAACTATTTGTTGCTTGGATTTATTCTACTCAGCATGTATTTTCATATTTTTGCTGAAGAAATATTAGTATGTTTAATTTTAGGATGCTGCATCAGACTGTGCTGAGATATTATATCATATTCAGCTTCTCTACCTGTCTGAAATTTTAAAATTTCTGAATTCTGAAACATCTCTGATCCTATGGGTTCTATTAACAGATGATAAACTGTAGTTAAGAAATTTTTCGCCCAGACCATGGTTTCTTAACCTGTTTTGTACCGTCAGTCTCTTTGGTAGGCTGTTAAAGCCTATAGATACTTTCTTTAAAACAAGGTTTTAAATGCATTTAAAAAAAAAAAAAAAGGCATAAGAAAGTAATTACACTGAAAAAGTTTTCAAAATCTTAAAACTCATGATATAGTAATATATGTGCTTCTTTATTAAGGCATTAAATAGAAGTATCTACTCATGGCTATAATTGTTACTGTAAAGTCTTTGCAATGATTAGTGTAAGTAATATTGGGGTATATCTGCAGTCACTGGAATTATCTTTGATTTTTGGTAACAGTGTCACAGGTAGTGCTGATACTGCTGTGATTTGTCTCCTGCATTTATCATTGAAGGATATGATACATTTTAAATAGAGATTAGGGAAGATAATTATGTTTGTAATTATTTTTCCTATCCAAGTTCATAGAACACCTCTACCCTCACATTGTATCCATGGGTCACAGTTTAAGAAACCTTGATTTCTTGAAACATGATTACAAATCTATTGACCATAAATATATCTGTCTTCTCTATTAGTTTCCAATGTTGATTCATTTAGGTTCACAAGGTGGTAATGGTGAAGTTCAAATTATGCCTTTACTTTTAGCTAGCATTATTTTAGACGGTTCCTACCTTGAGTTTTACTTTACATTAGACACAGCAGCAGAGTGTGTATTTATAGGTTGAATTGTAACTACATTACTACACTTTAGAGTGTATTCTCTTCCAGCCAGATTATAAATTAAGAAGCAATGAAATATTTTCACTTGTCTTTTCTCCTTTTTTTAGTGTCCATTACATTTCATTTCAAATAAATGAAAAAGAGAGATACTTTTTTTCCCTTTTCTGTTATAAATTTCCCTATATCTTAGGTAGAGATAATTTGCATAGAGGGGCAAGAACCTACGTGTGTATGTATCCTCGGCTGACATTTCATCATTGACATTTCTAATACTACCAGCTAAGTGATTCCTTAACTTTTAAAATCAAAATACCCCTTATACATGGAAGAGAACATACCAAAGTAAGATTTTGAATCTTTCACTTTTTAAGAACCATCTAATTAATTCCAAAGGAACCAATGCATTCTAATTTCCTTCAAACGCAAAATTTAATCTCTGCCATTGCTCCTCTACGGTGCTACAGCCAAAAACCTAGTCCATCACCGTGTCATATTTGGGCTGTTGCAACAACCTTGGGGAACGTGTCCTGACTTCAGTCCCTCTTAACTTCTGTTAGTTGTATGCAGAGCTGCCAGCTCTTCCTTGAACATGACTTTTTATCACAAGAGCCCTTCTCTGGAACCTATATTGATTCATAGCACAGCATAAAAATCCGCTATCGGGGAACCCCCAACCCACTTTTATCTATTATTACTTCTAATGTCTCTACCTTTTGTTGCCTACCTACATCCAGATTGCTAGTTCCCATGTCCATAGTCTTGCTCATCCCATCCTTGCCTCTCTTATATTCTTTCTTTCCCATCTTCAATAGTCTAAATCTGTCACTTCTTTGAGGAATTATTCCAAACAGTCCATCCAATGACACATTGTCAAATTAACTCCAGCCTGCTCTAGTCACTTTTTTTTGGAAATGCCTTTAATATTTTTACACTGTCTTCATTTGTGTATTCTTCCATGGAAAATTATCATACCTCTCTTATTTTGAGACAGGGTCTCTGTCTGTCACCTGGACTGGAGTGCAGTGCAGTGGCACAGTCATTGCTTACTGCAGCCTCGAACTCCTGGGCTCACGCAATCTGTTGTAATTTTAAAAGAGGAAGTGTGTGATAGTTTTGCTCTCCCTGACATTTCCTGTGATAGGTTTCTCATTGCCAGGAGCAGCACACTTGCGGCACATTTGAGGTACTTCTGTGTTTCCTTGTGCCTCATAGAATACTACAGTCTCTTTTTTAGTATCTCTGTGTGCCCAAGTAAAAGCCTGAAAATTATTCCTATGTGGAAGTGGAAATGATTTTCAAAAAACGTTACTGAAGGCCCTGATATGTTTGTCTGAGATAAATTACTCTTACAATAAGCCACAGTTAAGCTAAGCTGTGGGACATCAGAGTAAATCACATGACTTTCGTAATTGTGATTAGGACTACAATTATTCACCTCTGATACTATTTTCTTTTCTTTTCTTTTCTTTTTTTTTTTTTTGGCCAGGCTCCTGAAATCTTTTATTGAAAAGAATGCCAAGTATAAACACAAATTAAAGGCACTATACATGTTATTAAGCAAAAGTGTCAAAATTATTAGACATATGATAGGATATTTACCAAAAAGAACATAAGCATTTACCAAGTTTACTTTGTAACAGCTGATATTTTCCAAAAGCAGTAATGAAAATTTTAAGGATTAAAATTGTAGGGATGGATAGTTTAGTTTAAAGCCATATTTGTTTTCATTTTAGTTGGAAATTTTTAAAGTTTCAAATTACATCACTGTGTTACTCAAATAAAGTTAAACATTTAAACTAATTACTATATCACAAATATCTATATAGCTTAATACCTTGTACATCTAAATCTGTTATCTAAATATAAGGACTATTTGCTCCAAAATGAAGGGAAAGAGTCACATTTTTAAAGATAAGTAGGTTCATTCCCATTTTTAGAAAATTCTCATAAAAGCACCTTGCTGTTAATATAGGTGAAACGCATATAGTATTTCCTTTCTTCTTTGCCAGTGCTAAAATAATAAAGGAAATCAGAGGTGGAAGAAGTACCTTGACCAATGCTTATCACCTCTGATATTATTTTCAAACTTCAAAGTTTTTTTTTTGAAGTAAAGCTGATTTTCAATGGAGTACCAAACATTTTGGCATGTATTTGAAATAATATATTTTGGCATGTATTTGGCATGTATTTCAAATTTTGGCATGTATTTAAAACTTTAGTTTGGAACTTAAAGGTAACCATAAATTTTCAGGCACTTACTACAGGAAATGCTGCCGGCATTCATTGCCTGGCGGAAATCCATGGGCCAGGTCAACCCAGCTCTCCATAATGCCATTCTGATGAGTTACCTCTTCTCTCTCTTCCTCCTTCCCAATAACAACCACAAAAAAATTAAAAATAAAAAAAGCCTTTAGTGGATCATAAATTGGTGTATTTCACAGAAATACATGACAAGATTCTAATATCTTTTCATAGAATATTTCATGGAATAAGTGGGCAAACCATTGTATTAATATTTGCCTTGTCTATTTTTATTACATTTTTAGAGGGGACTACTGTAATTGATAGCTAGTGCCAACCAAGTGAAGATAAGTTAAATGGCAGGCTTCATTGGTACCAGATTTTACATCACCAAAGCAGTGTGGTCTATATCCTTCTCTCTCCAATTTGACAGTAAATTGCTGGACCAGGAAAAGGGAAATTAATTGAGTAAATGCACTATTCATTTCCCCGTATAGTTATCGAAACAGTAAGCAAACCACTCAAAATGTTCTTACCTTCCTTCCCCATGAATTTCAGAGATTCTGGATTATATTTGCTGAATATGCTCATGGCCTTAAGCACATGTATTTTATGTGCCCATGTCATGCTCTTTTTGTATATAGTCTCATTTAATTCTTACAACAGTTCTGTGAGGGAAATGGCATTCTTCCCATTGTGCTGATAAGTACATTGAGACTCAGAGAGGTTAAACAATTTGTCTAAGATCACAAAATCCAGTAAGTGGCAAAATTAAGAATTCACTTACACCTTTCTGAAGCAGTAATTTTTTAAGGATTTAAAACTTATTTCTGTATATTACCTATAATTTAATTGCTAGCTATTTGACTATTTTGCTTCTCTCAATTAGCTTTTCAGTTTCTGAGGAAAGGAAATAATTTCAAAATCATTTGCTCATATTAAATTGTATCTGAAAGGAAATTCAAATAATTTTGATGAAAATAAGGAAGTAACTAAGATATAATCACAAAATACCTGATGTGTTGTTTACCCTTTACCGTTGAAATATCAGCTTATAATCATATAAATACTTGAAATTGACTTCTTTAAATGTAATTCTTAGTTATTAATTCCTACTAGAGTTAAAAAAAACAATAAAAATACTTGATTTGAAGAAACATATTTCATTTGCTTGGTAATATTTCATGTGCTTAGTAGTGATTGATTTTCCATATCTGTGTATCTGAACTAAAAGTAAATAGCTAAATTAGTGAATGTAGAAAGTAAATTAAAAAACTACAACTAAGTGTGAACCAGATTATTGTATTAAATAAAAATCACAAAGTGTACATTGTATGAATACCTACTCTTAGTATTTTCTGGCATTTTAATTAAGCTGAACCCTCTTTTTAAAGTGGAACATTTGACATGTATATGCTGCTACTGAATATTTAATTAATACATGTTATCACTTTGTTTTTTATATTTTCTTTGATTTTCGTGACCAAAATATGAAAAGTAATTATAGTATATGTCATATAACAACACTGCATTCAATGATGGACCACATATAAAATAGTCATCCAATAAGAAATCAACATTCTGTACTATGCAGCCATAAAAAAGGATGAGTTTGTGTCCTTTGTAGGGACATGGATGCAGCTGGAAACCATCATTCTTAGCGAACTATCACAAGAACAGAAAACCAAACACAGCATGTTCTCGCTCATAGGTGGGAACTGAACAATGAGATCACTTGGACTTGGGAAGGGGAACATCACACACCGGGGCCTATCATGGGGAGGGGGGAGGGATTGCACTGGGAGTTATACCTGATGTAAATGACGAGTTGATGGGTGCAGCACAGCAACATGGCACAAGTATACATATGTAACAAACCTGCACGTTATGCACATGTACCCTAGAACTTAAAGTATAATAATAATAATAAATAAATAAAAGAAAAAAAAAGAAATCAACATTCTGTATTGGTTTGTAGCCTGGGAGGAATAGGCTATATCATATATCCTAGGTGTGTGGTAGGATATACCATCTCAGTTTGTGAAGTATATTCTATGACTTTCACACATTGACAAAATTGTCTAACATTTCTCAGAACATACTTCATGGTTCATATGTTCCATGCATGTAGTACTATGCTGGATATTAATATTATTCATTTAATAAATACTAAATACTTACTGTATGTAAGGCCTTATGCTAAAGAACATAAGGATGAGAAAAGATAAAGGTCCTTGCCCTTGTGAAAATTATAATTTAGTGGAAGATACACATTTCAATGTAAAATTACATTATGATAAATTCTAGGAAGAGAGGTACATGGTGTTATGAAAGAATGTAATGCTGAGTTAAGAATTACATTTTTCACAACTGAATGTTTAGGGATTGGATGTCAGGATTTTTCATTGCTTTTCAAAAGCTTATTCAATAGGAATAAATCACAGAGAATTTTAGGAATATTAAAAGGGACTTCATGTATCCTTATATAAAAGTACAGTAGAGATTTAATACTAGATCTTCATAAATTAATGACAATGCAGTGTGAGGTTTAATTTCACCTTCCATTTATTGAAGCATTAGTGTACAGTACACAATGTGCTGCATTCTGTACACTAATATAGGGTTTCTGAACCTTGTCACTGTTGACATTTTGGACTGGATAATTTTGTTATAGAGGCTACCGTGCATTATACTATATGTGGCAGCATCACTGGCCTCTGCACACAGGGTGCCAGTAATATTCCCACATCCCCCGTCATAGCAATAAACAATGCTTCTAAACATTGCCAAACGTTGCCTTCAGGCAGAATTTTCCTGGTTAAAAATCACTGCTTTATTCTAATATTTTTCATCTATTATGAAGGATAGGAAACAATACAGATGTGCAGAGTGTTAACAATGGGAAAATACATAAACCATAATATTTTTGTAAAAAAAAATCACACACACACCGAAAGAAAACTCAAATGGCATGTAAAATATTAACAATGGGTATCTTGGTCATACAAATAAAATGTGGTTTGGGGTTTTATCCTCATTTTGTTTTTCTTCCAATTATTACCTTTTTAATCAGAAAAAGAATGTATTCTATATACTATTCCATCATTTAAATGGAAGATATGATAAATTTTCACAGATAGGGCTATATTTTTAAATTACTTTAGAATCTTGTACACTGTATCATGCTGGAAAGGCAAAAGTAAATATTATATATATATGAATTTAATTTTTGATCTCCATGTAACTAGACTAAAGCAAGTACCTAATATTGTGTCTTTTTTTAAAGTAACTATCAGTATAAAGAATATCCCGTAAACTTGAGGCATTATTTTGGAGAAATTGATTGTTTTACTTTCTGCCTATTATAGTTACTTATCAAAAAAAGCGTGTTTATTCTTGGAGGGAAGATTAAAACTAGGACACCCCACAGTGGATACAATGGAGTAAATAAAATGTGACTTCTCTTAGTCACATGTTGCTGACTAGCCTAAAGAGGCATAATATGTCTCAAGATTATTTGTACTTTTCTTGGAATTTTAGTTTTAGTTAAAGAAACAAACAATTGACAATCAAGAAGAGTAGCAGTTATGAGTTTTTTGGTTTTTATTTTTTGTTTTCTCACTGTGACACAAATGAAGGAGGATTTCACACACATTCTCAGGAACATTCCCAGGTTTATGCATATTTCCCACCTCACCAGCATTAACCCTTCCTCTTCTTTCCCAAAGAAGAAAATCAGAATGCGGTAAATTTAGAATATATAAAATACAATAGACTAGAAAAAAGGAATTTTAAAACTATTAAACACATATTATAACATCTCTTTTATTCAAAAAATATTAAGTGAATGGCTGCTACGTAACAGATAATGTATTAGACATATAGCTTAAGGTATAGTAAGAGTGGCACACATTATTCAAGCCCTCTTTCACAAATATGTAAAATTTAAACTATGATAAATGCTGTGAAGGAGGACATGTTTCTGTGAGGACATGTAAGTAGGGGAGCTGTTTTAGTTTGAGGGGTCAGGGAAGGCTTTCTAAATTGAAGAAGTGTCTTTTTGGACAAGATCTAATAAATGAGTAGGAGTTAACTAGGTAAAGAAGTATGAGGGCCAAACATTACAGACAAACAGACCAATGTGTGCCAAGGTCTATATCCCAGAGAAGAATGGTACACTTAAGGAAGTGAAAGAAGGACATGCTGAGGCTCAGAGGGCAATGGTATGGGTGGTAAGAGATGAAATAGATGAGGTTAGAGTGGAGTAGGAGGGACCATGATACAGATGTTGGTCTTTAGCCTAAAAATAGTAGGAATATATTGAAAGTTTTTGAACTATGGAGTGGCGTGATAAGAATGACAGTTTGAAAAAAAGCATTTTGACACAGTATGCAAAAATTATTAGATGCAAGAAATGATAGTAATGAAAATTAATAGCTTATTGAAGTAGTCCAAGTAAGAGACAGTAGTGGTTATAAACGTAGAACGATAGGAATGGAGAAATTCACAAACTAGGATGAAAAGGATTTACTGATAAGTTGTAAAGAAATGTCAAGGATAATACCTAGGGTACTAGCTTGTGGACCTGGATGAATTGAATTAGTTAAAAAAAATTAGGAGTAGTTTGGTTTACAGTCCCACCAACAGTGTAAAAGTGTTCCTATTTCTCCACATCCTCTCCAACACCTGTTGTTTCCTGACTTTTTAATGATTGCCATTCTAACTGGTGTGAGACGGTATCTCATTGTGGTTTTGATTTGCATTTCTCTGATGGCCAGTGATGATGAGCATTTTTTCACGTGTCTGTTGGCTGTATGAATGTCTTCTTTTGAGAAATGTCTGTTCATATCCTTTGCCCACTTTTTGATGGGGTTGTTTTTTCTTGTAAATTTGTTTGAGTTATTTGTAGGTTCTGAATATTAGCCCTTTGTCAGATGAGTAGATTGCAAAAATTTTCTCCCATTCTGTAGGTTGCCTGTTCACTCTGATGGTAGTTTCCTTTGCTGTGCAGAAGCTCTTTAGTTTAATGAGATCCCATTTGTCAATTTTGGCTTTTGTTGCCATTGCTTTTGGTGTTTTAGACATGAAGTCCTTGCCTATGCCCATGTCCTGAATGGTATTGCGTATGTTTTCTTCTAGGGTTTTTATGGTTTTAGGTCTAACATTTAAGTCTCTAATCCTTCTTGAATTAATTTTTGTATAACGAGTAAGGAAGGAATCCAGTTTCAGCTTTCTACTTCTGGCTAGCCAGTTTTCCCAGCAGCATTTATTAAATAGGGAATCCTTTACCCATTTCTGGTTTTTGTCAGGTTTATCAAAGATCAGATGGTTGTAGATGTGAGGTGTTATTTCTGAAGGCTCTGTTCTGTTCCATTGGTCTATATCTCTGTTTTGGTACCAGTACCATGCTGTTTTGATTACTGTAGCCTTGTAATATAGTTTGAAGTCAGGTAGCGTGATGCCTCCAGCTTTATTATTTTGACTTAGGATTATCTTGGCAATGTGGGCTCTTTTTTGGTTCCATATAAATTTTAAAGTAGTTTTTTCCAATTCTGTGAAGAAAGTCATTGGTAGCTTAATGGGGATGGCAATCATTGTGGAAGACGGTGTGGCAATTCCTCAAGGATCTGGAACTAGAAATACCGTTTGACCCAGCCATCCCATTACTGGGGATATACCCAAAGGATTATAAATCATGCTGCTATAAAGACACATGCACACGTAAGTTTATTGCAGCACTATTCACCATCGCAAAGACTTGGAACCAACCCAAATGTCCATCAATGACAGACTGGATTAAGAAAATGTGGCACATATACACCATGGAATACTATGCAGCCATAAAAAAGGATGAGTTCATGTCCTTTGTAGGGACACGGATGCAGCTGGAAACCATCATTCTCAGCAAGCTATTGCAAGAACAGAAAACCAAACACCACATGTTCTCACTCATAGGTGGGAATTAAACAATGAGAGCAGTTGGACACAGTAAGGGAAACATCACACACCAGGGCCTGTTGTGGGGTGGGGGGCAGGGGAGATATACCTAATGTAAATGACAAGTTAATGGGTGCAGCACTCCAACATGGCACATATATACATATGTAAGAAACCTGCATGTTGTCCACATGTACCCTAGAACATAAAGTGTTAAAAAAAAAAAAAAAAAAGTAGTTTGTTTATGGAGAGAAGATTGTGAGTTCAGTATGGGTGTATTGAATTGAGGTGCCTTTAAGACATCACAATGAAAATATCCAAAAGACACTTAAATGTCTAGTTTTGGAGATCAAAAAAAAGGTCAAGGCTGGAATACTAAATCTGAAGTTTATCTGTATACAAATATTGACAGAAGCTGTCGGTCCATTGCCTAGGGTAAAGAAGCCAGCCAAAACCCACCAAAACCAAGATGGTAATGAAAGTGACCTCGGGTTGTCCTCACTCCTCATTATACACTAATTATAATATATTAGCATGCTAAAAGTCACCAGCACCATGACACTTGACAGATGCCAAGACAATGTCAGGAAGTTACTCTATATGGTCTAAAAAGGGGAGGAACCCTCAGTTCTGGGAGAAATTGCCCACCCTTTTCCTGGAAAACTCATGAATAATCCACCCCTTGTTTAGCATATAATCAAGAAATAACCATAAAAATTGCCAACCAGCAGCCCTCAGGACTGCTCTGCCTGTGAAATAACCATTCTTTTATTCCTTTACTTCCTTAATAAACTTGCTTTCACTTAAAAAAGAAGAGAAAAAAAAAGAGAAGGCAGCTTAAGACCAAGCATTAAGGAACTCCAACTTTATGGAAGGATAAACAAAGACATACTTGAAGAATGAGCAAGGAGTTAGGAGAAAAGAATGTTGTATCATAAAGATGAAAAAAAAAAACCACCTACTTCAAGATATTTAAAAAAGAGGTCAAGAACGATAAAAAGTGAAAAATATCTGTTGGCTCTAGTAACAGCAGAAAGTGGGTTGAAGAATGTTTGAAGAAGTAAGAAAACTAAGAAAAGAAGTATGGACAATTCATTTGATAAGTTTGGCTGTGACCGGAAGAAGAAAGAGGGAGGTCACTGAAAGAAAAGGCACAAGACTAAGAAAATTTTATTTTATTTTTTGTATTTATTTTTTAAATGTGAGAAGCCACTAGAGACAAATTGTAGATTCAGGAAGAATTTGAAAGGAATGGTGAAGGTTTCAAAAGAGTCATATCAGAGAGCAGTGAAGTGACTTTAATATAAGGTGGCCAGAAAAAAAAAACATATTGGAATTGTTCCCACAGATTTGACACTAGAGTTGAGAACTGCCAATCTAAAAGAGTTCAGTATAGTTTAATTATTAGGAAATTGCACAGAGCATTACATGAAAGAGATTTTCAGAGAAACCCTGATTTTAGTGCTGAATTGGATGATGTTTTAAAAATTATTTGTAGCCCTATACCATTCTTGGGAGGTTTCAAGGAGTATCTACCTTTTCTCTCTAAAATTAACTGAGAATCTTAACGGTTAATCATTACATACTTTTTTTTTAGTTTTCCAGTTTACTAATTTTGTCTTCTTTAACCCAGCTTTTCATATGTAAAATCTCCATTTGGGTACTTTTTTTCAAATTCACTTTTTCTTTTTTATTATGTCCTATTCTTGCCTTATCGGCTGTATTTCTTTTTTTAAATCTCAACACACTCACTTTTAAAAGTTCCTTATATATTTCTCAGTTACATGTAGTCTTCAAAAGTGAATTCTTCTATTTATACGTCTGCTTATACTTGCTCATTGGCAGTTGATTTTCTGGAATGCGTTTAATTTATAATTGTGAGTTTATCTTTAGTGGGTGTTGTTTCTGTATGTCTTGGGTGTTCTGAATTATGGAAGCAATTCTGTGGGGCCAGTTTTGTGTTTGATTTTGCTGTGATCTTATGGCTTTTACCAGTAAAAGACTTGTTTTAATGTTATTTTCTCTCTTCAGGGTTTCCAAGCTCCTTGAGAAGTGCTAATTCAGCCTCACAGCCACAAATAGTGCAGATTTGGAGTGCTAGTCCTCCTGGTGACTCTCTTTCTATCCTTTGTCCAGAGTGGCTGGCTTCTTCTGTACTGTATTCCTCAGACCAAAACAGCCTTTCTAGCTTGCTGCTATACATAGAGTGTAGAATTTTGACTCCCACTCTGTATCTCTACCATACACATCAGGGTTTTAAACCTTTTATCTAGCATTTTAATCTAATTAGCACTGGAGAAATACTTCCTGCATTGGCATGGTCCTCCATATTGACCAAAGAATTTGTGGACTGTATAAAAACTGTTCTAGTTGATTAAAATATATGGTTGGATGACTGATATGGACGTTAGCATATGTTAGAAATCCAAAACTGTCAAATTTGGAATGTGTATAAATGCACATTTGAAGCCATATTCTGAGACTAGAATTACAAATTCTTTTGACACAACAATGACATTTATAAAAATTTACATTTAAGAATTAGAAATTGAAAGAATTCTGTTACATACATGTCTGTATATTTAAAGTAACTTCCATAGGCTATCTGTTAATCACTGGTGTTTTCTGATAACCTTAATATCTAAACTTTTCCCATGACATAATGTGTACTTTGTGTCAGGCATATGAAATATGTAGTACAATAAGATTTAGAGAAAAGTGGGTATCCTTCAAGTTTGTGTGTGAAGAGGTTAAACGATATAATGAAAAGAGAGGAAAGGAAATAATTTAAGAATGAATGACAGTCCACAAAGTCATATATTTAGAAAATGTACTTTTTATTACCTTTAATTAAAAGTTATTTGTACATAATACAGTGGATATAATGGGTACTTGTTGAATTAATTAATTTCTATGTTAAGGCCCGTTTCTGTGAGGAGGTAGACACTAAATCTTAATAAATGCAGGGCCTTTTTCTCTCTTTTCTCCCTGGGTCTGGGTCCTAAGATTCTAGTGCCTTCAAGTGCCAGTATTTTGGCAAGGATGAATATTTGACTTGGCTGATGCTTTCTGAGCTATAGCCCTCCAGGTCACTGTACTCTCTTCATTCTACTAAAAGATGTTTACTATTTACTCAGTACTAAATCAGTGACATCCTCTGCTGCTCCCCTACCATCCTAAGCATGAGAAAATTCTTGCTTTCTCTTTAAAGTGTATTCTGGAAGTGGGATGAAGTGGGCTTCCCTGCTGACAAAACTCCAAACCTTATGGAATGTTCTATCCTGTCATTCTCCCACCAATTGTAAGTTGAGGCAAATATGTTGCAGAGTACCTTCCCAGAGATCTGTCAGCATCTTGCCCCAACCCCATAGAATCTTTATCTACTATGTGTTGAGTGTAAGGGGATGGGGAAAAGAGGAGCAGGAAAAAGACCTTCCAGATCTATTATTATGCTCAGAATCGTGGGTTTCTGAAAATCAAAGACCAAAAATTTAATAATTTAATTTCTTTGTTATCCACATACTACTGTGTCATCCATTCCTTGAGCATTTTCTGCTTCTGCCTGAATGGAGAAGAAGGGTCATGGATAACCAGAACTCGGAACAAAAACCACATTGGTATATATGTGTATATGTGTATATATATGTATTATTTTTTCCCACAAAGAAATAAAGGAGAAAAGAATAAAGCAGGAAAAGAGGCCCAGGAGATTTAGTAAAGGAGAGGAAAGACTAAATGACCTCTTTACTCTTTAAAGTAATGTATGACATGCCTGTGACTGAGGATTTAACGGATCTGGAACCAGTGGACAAGTATAAGGATTGTTGTTGGGGAGGCTGAAAAATAAATTTTGTTATGGAGCCATGTTCTCTCTCAGTGATAGCTCAACGGGATTTGTCACCCACCTAGAAATCAGAAACTAAGAACTTTGATTTATTAAAAAATTTAAAAATAAATGAGGGAATACAAATCAAAATAATGTAAACTCAGGGGATACGATTATTTTAAGGCTTATAAGGAAAAATATCATAATTATTCATTATAAAACCAAGGTATCTTATTCCACTCAAATGAAAATTACTTCCTGATTATTTTACTTTCAAAATGTCTTACATTACCAACACAAGCACCTGGTTCAGGCCCTTGATATCCATGCCTTAATAACCCTCCTTCTGCCATTTAGCACTCGCATTGTTGAAGATATCTTCTCTTCATGTTTTTCTCCGTTTTCAAAGAATTCATAGGTCCTACTTGCTCAGCATGGTCACTGTAGCATCCCTAGTGCCTTGAGTATTCTTGCTATGCATGGAATTACATTTTCCCAGAATTCATGTGTTTAAACCCTAATCCCCAATGTGGTATTTGGAGATAGAGCTTTTACGGTTAAATGAAGTTAGGGTCCTAATCCAATAGGATGGGTGGTCTTATTTAAAAAGAAGAGCAGTCTCTCCTCTACCCCTTTCTTTCTTACCGCCCCCCCACCACCCTCACTGATACAACTCCGATGACTGGAGGAACATCAGGGTCTTTGGCCTCACGCCGGTAGGAGTAATGACACTGAAACACATGGAGTGGTTTTAAGGAATGAAAAGTTTAATAGGCAAGGAAGAAGAAAACAGCTCCTGGTACAGAGACAGACGGAGGGGAGATCTGAACAAAGAGAAAACCCCATGTGTAGCAGAGAAGTGGCTGCTTATATTGGGATCCTGGAAGAGGAAGTATTTGGTTTCCACAGGGCCCAGGGGATTGGTTTGACCAGGTGTGTCATTTATGTAGCCCACAAAAACAAAAACCTGGCCCTCCCACCCTAGCGCCTTTTTATATGCAAATGCAAGCCTCCATGTCCATGATATTCTACACATGTGGGGATATGTGGGGGCGGCCATGTTGCCAGGCAAATGTTTGGGCAAGAGCAAGAGAAAGACCGTGGGAATCGCCATGTTTGGGTGGACCCAGTTTCTAATCGCCATATCAAAGCTTGCCAGCCAGCTCTAAGAGCCAGGGTTTTCCTGCTAGACAAGAAACATTTCTTGAGCTTCTTTAAAAGAAACAAAAACTTCCCGAGGACCCCCTTTCCTCTCTATCTGCCTAAAATAATTTTTTAATGACTCTTATAACACCACCATCCCCAAGTGCCCCCCGACACACACGTGAACACACAGAAGGTGGATATCTGCAAGTCAAGAAGAGAGCCTTCACCAGAACCTGACCATACTGACTCCCTGATCTCAGACTTCGACTCCAGAACTGTGAAAAATAAATTTCTGTTGTTTAAGTCACCCAGTCTATACTATCTTGTTTTGGCAGCCCAACCAGATTGAAATAATCCCCAAGGCCTAGAATAATGCTTAGCCCATTCAATAAATATTTCCTGGCTGCCATGGACATTAGCTGGACTACATTGCATTCAGGAACATGATGAAACTTCCCGGCTGACAAGTAATGACGTCTGCTGTAGGCTTATACAGTCTTTGTCACAACTACCAATGGTCTCTGACTTAAAATGGTTGCATTTATGATTTTTAAACTTTGTAGTGGGTTTATCAGGATTTATGCCTTTTCAACTTATATTTTTGACTTACATGTATCAGGATTTAGCCCTATCATAAGACAGGAAGCATCTGTACTTAGCTCTGCCATAGTAGCACAAAAGCAACCATCCCCAATACATACACAAATGAGCATGGCTGTTTTCCAGTTAAATTTTATTTACAAAAACAGGCAGCAGACTGTATTTAGCCCACAACTTTACAGTTTAACCCACCTTAGCTGTCCAAGGAATATTGCATGCTACTTCTTAGAAAAGCTGTCACCCAATCATACTGACAGGTGCTCCTTCCACACACTCCATGTTGTTCCCCTTGCCTCAAAATTCTTCTTCACTTTTTGTGGAAAGAAAATTGATTGCAATTTCCATTCCCTCCATGTCCAGGAATTAAGGAAAAACAAAACACAGTCCATTCCCACAGGGTCTTGTAATAGAGGGGAATATATGTAGCTAATCAATATAGTTATTGTAGGAGGTGTAAAAGGAATAGTAGGGACATAAAGGAAGAGATGGAACATTTTACATAGGGTAGAATAGTAAAAGACCTCAGAGGAAATGAAAAGATACAAGATGGAACACTATAAGAAGTGAGATAGTGGCTGGGTGCAGTGGCTCACTCCTGTAATCCCAGCACTTTGGGAGGCCG
Source organism: Theropithecus gelada (assembly GCF_003255815.1). Lineage (NCBI taxonomy): Eukaryota > Metazoa > Chordata > Mammalia > Primates > Cercopithecidae > Theropithecus > Theropithecus gelada. The sequence goes on from NC_037673.1 coordinate 61,454,766, forward strand.
AGGCGGGCAGATCACAAAGTCAGGAGATCGAGACCATCCTGGCCAACATGTTGAAACCCCGTCTCTATGAAAAATATAAAAATTAGCTGGGAGTGGTGGTTCATGCCTGTAATCCCAGCTACTCGGGAGGCTGAGGCAGGAGAATCGCTTGAGCAGAGTCAGAAGTTGCAGTGAGCTGAGATCTTGCCACTGCACTCCAGACTGGTGACAGAGACTCTGTCTCAAAAAAAAAAAAAAAAAGAGACAGCAGAGAGTGGAAGGAGGAACAAGTCTAAGACAGTAGGGAAGGGGAAAGGCAAGCAAAATGGAAAGAAGTAAATGCTGAAATATAAAAAGCAGGAATGAGCTCATCCTGTTTATGTAAAATGTGTGTGTATCTAAGTTAAAAACAAGGGGAAAAGATTGATCAATATATGCTAACTTATCGAGATACTCATGGTATGTTGGTAAGGGAAAAATAAATAAGCAGTGTACTATGGGCGCACATGCTTTTGTGTTTTCTGTGAGCCAAGGAAAGGTATGAGAGGAGTTACCAGTGTTGCCTCAAGGATGGTTGTCTCTGGAAGGTAGGGGCTGGGCAGGTGGGATAGAGGTAGTTATGGTGATTTTAGCTGTAAATAACAAAAACATGACTGACAGGGGCTTGGCAAGTTGATGTTTATTTTTCTCATATGATAAGTGTAGTACTTTCTGCAGTCAGGGATACAGACTAATTTTGTGTCTGCATTCCTTCTGTTCTCATGCATGTTGCCTCATTTTGCAAGATGACTGACACAGATGGAAATACCAGGGACAAATCATGTTCAAGGAAAGGAAAAGGGATAGTGTCGGCTCCTTCTTCTCCTTTCATCAGGAAATCAAAAGCTTTCACAGGAACTTTAAGCATACTTTTCCTTTGGTCTCATTGGCCAAAGCTGGGCCAACTCTATCTGAAGAATGCTTAGGTAAACAACTATTTAGGCTTTCTGCATTCTATAATGGAGAATATTTTTATAAAGAAGAAGAAGGCTGGGGAAAGTATTGGTTTATCCAACCAAGTGTATCTGTGACAGTTTGTTTTGCCTTTATAAGTATTATATTTCATTGTTTCATTATTTGCTATAATGTGTTCATTTTACAGTAAGAAAATAAATGCCAAATTTAGAATTTGCCATCACCCAACTAGTTGACCTCTCAGCCTAAAAATGTGAGATTGCTGAGTGTCGAAATATTATGTGAAAAAGAGGAAGGAAGAAGATAATGGAAGACAATGGCAGGGCCTGCACTTTTAACATAATGATCTCATCCACCAGTTAGTAATCATGATTTGGTCAGTTACCTGTAAACTGATTTACCTGATGTGTAAATCCTTTCCCAGAGACTACATGGCAGTTTCTCTGGACTGAGAAAGAGTGGAATTTTTTAATAGTCTCAAGAGACACAGACAGCAAGCTCTTCCAGATTCCATTTTAAAAGATCTGTCCTGCAGTAGTACAGAGCATGAATTGTACACATTGTGAGAGAGGAGGAAATGCTAAGTCCAGACTAGAGATTATGAGAGCTGAACTGAGGTGGTAATAATGGCAAAAGAGAAAGGGCGTAAAGTATAAGAAAAGTTAAGCAAGAAAAATTTACCTGAACTGATGGCTAGTGAAATGTAGAAAGAGATGATAATGGAAGAATCTAAAATTATTACTAAATTTCCTCCTTAGATGGATAATAATTGGATTGTGGTAACAGTAATTAAGATTTTGGATGAGGTATAGGTTTAAAGGAAAAGTTAACTTACCTTTGAACATGTTATGCCTGCCTTTTCCTATGTGGCAAATCCACAGAGAGATGGATATCTATTTATTTAAATTTTTGTAGAGATGGAGATCTCATTGTGTTGCCTAGGCTGGTCTCAAACTCCTGGCCCCAAATTGTCTTCCTGCCTTGACCTTCCAAAGTGCTGGGATTGCAGGTGTAAGCTACTGTACCTAGTATGATGGATATCTAATAGATAGACTAATGGTTTGGGGGATTAGGAGAGTGGTCCCAGCCAAAGCTAGAGATTGAATCATTAGATTAACAGGTAGTGGTTGAAACGGTAGTAATTAAAGATATAACTACTCAGGGAGAATGTATACTGTCAGAAATGAAAAGATCCAAGGCTGGAGACCCTATAACGTACCAACATTTAATGGTTTGCCAGGGGAAAATCCAGAAAAAGAAACAGTTAGAAGCTAAAAGGAAACTCTATTCAAAGTGGCATCCTGGAACTGGATAACTGTAAGAGTTTGGCCAATAATATTAAATGCTGCAGATTTATTGAGTACAATGAGAACTAAAAATAGAGTATTGGATATGGCAATTGGGTCATAGATTTTTGGCTATAGCAATTTTATTTTGGTAGTGGGTAGTGCGAAAGAATAGACAGAAGTGAGCTGGAACTGTACTCTGAAGGAAAGGAAAGAAGTGACTATGGCTAGATGAAAATGTAGCCTGCAGAGACAGGTTTTTCTGTTGGTGGTGGTGGTGGTGGTGTTTTTTAATAGGAAGGATTTGTACATGTGTGTCTCCTTTAGGGAAGGCCATGTCAAGAGAGAAATGATTATTTTATTTTATTTTATTTATCATACTTTTATGTTCTAGGGTACATGTGCACAACGTGCAGGTTTGTTACATATGTATACATGTGCCATGTTGGTGTGCTGCACCCATTAACTCGTCATTTACATTAGGTATATCTGCTAATGCTATCCCTCCCCACTCCCCCCACCCCACAACAGGCCCTGGTGTGTGATGTTCCCCTTCCTGTGTCCAAGTGATCTCATCGTTCAATTCCCACCTATGAGTGAGAACATGTGGTATTTGGTTTTCTGTTCTTGTGATAGTTTGCTGAGAATGATGGCTTCCAGCTGCATCCATGTCCCTACAAAGGACACGAACTCATCCTTTTTTATGGCTGCATAGTATTCCATGGTGTATATGTGCCACATTTTCTTAATCCAATCTGTCACTGACGGACATTTGAGTTGGTTTCAAGTCTTTGCTATTGTGAATAGTGCTGCAATAAACATATATGTGCATGTGTCTTTATAGCAGCATGATTTATAATCCTTTGGGTATATACCCAGTAATGGGATGGCTGGGTCAAATGGTATTTCTAGTTCTAGATCCTTGAGGAATCGCTACACTGTCTTCCACAATGGTTGAACTAGTTTACAGTGCCACCAACAGTGGAAAAAGTGTTCCTATTTCTCCACATCCTCTCCAACACCTGTTGTTTCCTGACTTTTTAATGATCACCATTCTAACTGGTGTGAGATGGTATCTCATTGTGGTTTTGATTTGCATTTCTCTGATGGCCAGTGATGATGAGCATTTTTTCACGTGTCTCTTGGCTGCATAAATATCTTCTTTTGAGAAGTGTCTGTTCATATCCTTTGCCCACTTTTTGATGGGGTTATTTTTTTCTTGTAAATTTGTTTGAGTTCTTTATAGGTTCTGGATATTAGCCCTTTGTCAGATGAGTAGATTGCAAAAATTTTCTCCCATTCTGTAGGTTGCCTGTTCACTCTGATGGTAGTTTCCTTTGCTGTGCAGAAACTCTTTAGTTTAACTAGATGCCATTTGTCAATTTTGGCTTTTGTTACCATTGCTTTTGGTGTTTTAGACATGAAGTCCTTCTCTGTGCTTATGTCCTGAATGGTACTGCCTATGTTTTCTTCTAGGGTTTTTATGGTTTTAGGCCTAACATTTAAGTCTCTAATCCATCTTGAATTAATGTTTGTATAAGGTGTAAGGAAGGGATTCAGTTTCAGCTTTCTACTTCTGGCTAGCCAGTTTTCCCAGCAGCATTTATTAAATAGGGAATCCTTTCCCCATTTCTGTTTTTTGTCAGGTTTATCAAAGATCAGAAGGTTGTAGATGTGTGGTATTATTTCTGAGGACTCTGTTCTGTTCCATTGGTCTATATCTCTGTTTTGGTACCAGTACCATGCTGTTTTGGTTACTGTAGCCTTGTAATATAGTTTGAAGTCAGGTAGTGTGACGCCTCCAGCTTTCTTCTTGGCTTAGGATTGTCTTGGCAATGTGGGCTCTTTTTTGGTTCCTCTTTTATTTCACTGAGCAGTGGTTTGTAGTTCTCCTTGAAGAGGTCCTTCACATCCCTTGTAAGTTGGATTCCTAGGTATTTTTTTCTCTTCAAAGCAATCATGAGTTCACTCATGATTTGGCTCTCTGTCTGTTATTAGTGTATAAGAATGCTTGTGATTTTTGCACGTTGATTTTGTATCCTGACACTTTGCTGAAGTAGCTTATCAGCTTAAGGAGATTTTGGGCTGAGACAATGGGGTTTTCTAAATATACAATCATGTCATCTGCAAACAGGGACAATTTGACTTCCTCTTCTCCTAATTGAATATGCTTTCTTTCTTTCTCTTGCCTGATTGCCCTGGCCAGTATTTCTATTAGTATGTTGAATAGGAGTGGTGAGAGAGGGCATCCCTGCCTTGTGCCAGTTTTCAAAGGGAATGCTTCCAGTTTTTGCCCATTCAGTATGATATTGGCTGTGGGTTTGTCATAAATAGCTCTTATTGACATACGTTCCATCAATACCGAATTTATTGAGAGTTTTTAGCATGAAGGACTGTTGAATTTTGTCAAAGGCCTTTTCTGCATCTATTGAGATAATCATGTGGTTTTGTCTTTGGTTCTGTGTATATGCTGGATTACATTTATTGATTTGCATATATTGAACCAGCCTTGCATCCCAGGGATGAAGCCCACTTGATCATGGTGGATAAGCTTTTTGATGTGCTGCTGGATTCAGTTTGCCAGTATTTTATTGAGGATTTTTGCATCGATGTTCATCAGGGATAGGTCTACAATTCTCTTTTTTCATTGTGTCTCTGCCAGGCTTTGATATCAGGATGATATTGGCCTCATAAAATGAGTTAGGGAGGATTCCTTCTTTTTCTATTGATTGGAATAGTTTCAGAAGGAATGGTACTAGTTCCTCCTTATACCTCTGGTAGAATTTGGCTGTGAATCCGTTTGGTCCTGGACTTTTTTTGGTTGGTAGTCTATTAATTATTGCCTCAATTTCAGAGCCTGCTATTGGTGTATTCAGGGATTCAACTTCTTCCTGATTTAGTCTTGGGAGAGTGTAAGTGCCCCGGAATTTATCCATTTCTTCTAAGTTTTCTAGTTCATTTGCATAGAGGTGTTTATAGTATTCTCTGATGGTACCATGTTTGTATTTCTGTAGGGTCAGTGGTAATATCCCCTTTATTATTTTTTATTGTGTCTATTTGATTCTTCTCTCTTTTCTTATTAGTCTTTCTAGCAGTCTGTGCATTTTGTTGATCTTTTCAAAAAACCAGCTCCTGGATTTATTGATTTTTTGAAGGGTCTTTTTGTGTCTCTTTCTCCTTCAGTTCTGTTCTGATCTTAGTTATTTCTTGCCTTCTGCTAGCTTTCGAATGTGTTTGCTGTTGCTTCTCTAGTTCTTTTAATTGTTATGTTAGGGTGTCAATTTTGATCTTTCCTGCTTTCTCTTGTTGGCATTTAGTGCTATAAATTTCCCTCTACACACTTCTTTAAATGTGTCCCAGAGATTCTGGTATGTTGTATCTTTGATCTCATTGGTTTCAAAGAACATCTTTATTTCTGCCTTCATTTTGTTATATACCCAGTAGTCATTCAGGAGCAGGTTGTTCAGTTTCCATGTAGTTGAGTGGTTTTGAGTGAGTTTCTTAATCTTGAGTTCTAGTTTGATTTCACTGTGGTCTGAGAGACGGTTTGTTATAATTTCTGTTCTTTTACATTTGCTAAGGAGTGCTTTACTTCTAACTATGTGGTCAATTTTGGAATAAGTGCGATGTGGTGCTGAGAAGAACGTATATTCTGTTGATTTGGGGTGGGGAGTTCTGTAGATGTCTATTAGGTCTGCTTGGTGCAGAGTTGAGATCAATTCCTGGATATTCTTAACTTTCTGTCTGATTGATCTGTCTGATGTTGACAGTGAGGTGTTAAAGTCTCCCATTATTATTGTATGGGAGTCTAAGTCTCTTTGTATGTGTCTAAGGACTTGCTTTATGAATCTGGGTCCTCCTGTACTGGCTGCACATGTATTTAGGATAGCTAGCTCTTCTTGTTGAATTGATCCCTCTACCAGTATGTAATGGCCTTGTCTCTTTTGATCTTTGATGGTTTAAAGTCTCTTTTATCAGAGACTAGGATTGCAACTCCTGCCTTTTTTTGTTTTCCATTTGCTTGGTAGATATTCCCCCATCCCTTTATTTTGAGCCTATGTGTGTCTCTGCACATGAGATGGGTCTCCTGAATACAGCAAACTGATGGGTCTTGACTCTTTATCCAATTTGGCAGTCTGTGTCTTTTAATTGGAGCCTGTAGCCCATTTACATTTAAGATTAATATTGTTATGTGTGAACTTGATCCTGTCTTTATGATGTTAGCTGGTTATTTTGTTCATTAGTTGATGCAGTTTCTTCCTAGCATCAATGGTCTTTACATTTTGGCATGTTTTTACAGTGGCTGGTACCGGTTGTTCCTTTCCATGTTTAGTGCTTCCTTCAGGAGCTCTTGTAGGGCAGGCCTCGTGGTGACAGAATCTCTCAGCATTTGCTTGTCTGTAAAGGATTTTATTTCTCCTTTACTTATGAAACTTAGTTTGGCTGAATATGAAATTCTGGGTTGAAAATTCTTTTCTTTAAGAATGTTGAATATTGGCCCTCACTGTCATCTGACTTGTAGAGTTTCTGCCAAGAGATCTGCTGTCAGTCTGATGGGCTTCCCTTTGTAGGTAGCCCAACCTTTCTCTCTGACTGCCCTTAACGTTTATTCCTTCATTTCAACTTTGGTGAATCTGACAATTATGTGTCTTGGAGTTGCTCTTCTCAAGGAGTATCTTGGTGGCATTCTCTGTATTCCCTGAATTTGAATGTTGGCCTGCCTTGCTAGGTTGGGGAAGTTCTCTTGGATAATATCCTGCAGAGTGTTTTCCACCTTGGTTCCATTCTCCCCATCACTGTCACGTACACCAATTAGACATAGATTTGGTCTTTTCATGTAATCCCATATTTCTTGGAGCCTTTGTTCTTTTCTTTTTAGTCTTTTTTCTCTAAACTTCTCGCTTTATTTCATTCATTTAATCTTCAGTCACTGATACCCTTTCTTCCAGTTGATCGAGTCAGTTACTGAAGCTTGTGCATTTGTCACATAGTTCTCGTGTCATGGTTTTCAGCTCTATCTGGTCATTTAAGAACTTCTTTGCATTGATTATTCTAGTTAGCCATTCATCAGATCTTTTTTCAAGGTTTTTAGCTTCTTTGCCATGGGTTTGTACTTCCTCCTTTAGCTCAGAGAAGTTTGATTGTCTGAAGCCTTCTTCTCTCAACTGGTCAAAGTCATTCTCCATCCAGCTTTGTTTCGTTGCTGGCGAGGAGCTGCGTTCCTTTGGAGGAGGAGAGGTGCTCTGATTTGTAGAATTTTCAGCTTTTTTGCACTGCTTTTTCCCCATCTTTGTGGTTTTATCTACCTTTGGTCTTTGATGATTGTGACATACAGGTGTGGTTTTGGTGTGGATGTCCTTTCTATTTGTTAGTTTTCCTTCTAACAGTCAGGACCCTCAGCTGCAGGTCTGTTGGAGTTTGCTCGAGGTCCACTCCAGACCCTGTTTGCCTGGATATCAGCAGCAGAAGATGCAGAAGAGTGACTATTGCTGAATAGCAGATGTTGCTGTCTGATCATTCCTCTGGAAGCTTCGTCTCAGAGGTGAATCTGGCCACGTGAGGTGTGAGGTGTCAGTCTGCCCCTAGTTGGGGGTGTCTCCCAGTTAGGCTACTCCATGTCAGGTATCCCCTTCAGCAGGCTGTCTGTCAGTTCTCAGATCTCAAATTCCATGCTGGGAGAACCACTACTCTCTTCAAAGCTGTCAGACAGGGACGTTTACATCTGCAGAAGTTTCTGCTGCCTTTTGTTTGGCTATGCCCTGTCCCCAGAGGTGGAGTCTACAGAGGCAGGCAGACCTCTTTGAGCTGCAGTGGGCTCCTCCCAGTTGGAGCTTCCAGGCTGCTTTGTTTACCTACTCAGGCCTCAGTAATGGTGGGCGCCCCTCCCCCAGCCTCACTGCTGCCTTGCGGTTAGATCTCAAACTGCTGTGCTAGCCATGAGAGAGGCTCCATGGGCGTGGGACCCTCCAAGCCAGTCGCGGGATATAATCTCCTGGTGTGCCATTTGCTAAGACCCTTGGTAAAGCACAGTATTAGGGTGGGAGTGACCCGATTTTCCAGGTGCTGTGTGTCATGGTTTCCCTTGGCTAGGAAAGGGAATTTCCTTACCCCTTGCGCTTCCCAAGTGAGGCAATGCCTCGCCCTGCTTCAACTCTTGCTCAGTGGGCTGTACCCACTGTCCTGCACCCACTTTCCAACACGCCCCAGTGAAATGAACCCGGTACCCCAGTTGGAAATGCAGAAATCACATGTCTTCTGTGTCACTCACACTGGGAGCTGGAGGCTGGAGCTGTTCCTATTCGGCCATCTTGGAACCTATATTACCTATCATCTTATTTAAAAAAATATTTAAAAGTATGCTTATACATAGGAAAAATCTCTAGGAAGATATATACTTAAATATTAGTAATTCTGGCTAATGGATGGTTTTTATTTTTTCTATTTATATCACTTAATTTTTCACAATGAATATTTATTGAGAATCTAAATACATTTTAGACTAGTTAGTGTTATCTTTAATCCTACTACATCCTGTGATGAGTTAATGAAGAGTTGGCTGGGTGCTTTTATTACCAATATGTCCTCAAAAATATAGTCCATTTTTGGCCAGACACGGTGGCTCACATCTTTAATCCCAGCACTTTGGAAGGCCAAGGCATGTGGATCACTTGAGGTCAGGAGTTCAAGACCAGCCTGGCCAACATGGTGAAATCCCATCTCTGCTAAAAATACAAAAATTACCCGGGCATGGTGGTGCACGCCTGTGGTCCCAAATACGTAGGAGGCTGAGGCAGGAGAATCACTTGAATCCTATATATATATGTGAGATGGTATGTTAGTTTGGTTTTTGATTTGTACTTCTCTTAATGATTAGTGATGTTGAACATTTTTTTCATATGCTAGTTGGCCATGTATATGTCTTCTTTTGACAAGTGTCTGTTCATGTCCTTTGCCCATTTTTTAATGGAGTTTTTTTCCTTGTTAAGTTTCTTACAGATTCTGGATATTAGACCTTTGTTGGATGTATAGTTTGCAAATATTTTCTTCCATTCTGTAGATTGTCTAATTAGTCTATTGATTGTTTCTTTTGCTGTGCACAAGTTCTTTAGTTTAATTACATCATATTTGTCAATTTTTTTTTCTTTGCTGCTGTTGCTTTGTCTTTGGAATGAAATCTTTGCCAGGGCCTATGACCACAATGGTATTTTCTAAGTTTTCTTCTAGGGTTTTATAGTTTTAAGTTTTATGTTTAAGTCTTGAATCCATCTTGAGTTGATTTTTATATTGTAAATAAGGTGTCTAGTGTTAATCTTCTGCTATGGCAAGCCAGTTGTCCCAGTATGATTTATTGAATAGGGAATCTTTTCCTCATTGTTTGTTTTTGTTGACTTTGTTGAAGATCACATGTTTTTAGGTGTGCAACTTTTTTTCGGAGCTCTCTGTACTGATACATTGGTCTACGTGTCTGTTTTTGTACCAGTACCATGCTGTTTTGGTTACTGTAGCCTTGTAGTATAGTTTAAAGTAATGTGATGTCTCCAGCTTTGTAACTTTTGCTTAGGATTGCTTTGGGTATTTAACTCTTTTTGGTTCCATATGCATTTTAGAATAGTTTTTCCTAATTCTGTGGAAAAGGTCATTGGTAGTTTGATAGAAAATAGCATTAAATCTGTAACTTGCTTTAGGCTGTATGGCCATTTTAATAATATTGATTCTTTATATCCCCTATCTATGAGCATAGGATGTTTTTCCATTTGTATTTGTCATATCTGATTTCTTTCAGCAGTGTTTTGTAATTTTCATTGTAGAGATCTTTCACCTCCCTGATTAGCTGTATTCCTAGGTATTTTTTTGTGTGTGGTTATTGTGAACGGGATTGCATCCTTGATTTCACACTACACGTGGACAGTGTTGGAATATAGAAATGCTACTGATTTTTGTACATTGATTTTATATCCTGAAACTTTGCTGAAGTTCTTTATCAGATCTAGGAACTTTTGGGCAGATACTGTGGGGTTTCTGTATATAAAATCATATCATCCATGAATTTAGTTTGACTTCCTCTGTTATTATTTGGATGCCTTTTGTTTCTCTTGCCTGATTGCTCTGGCTAGGACCTCCAGTACTATGTTGATGGTGTGAATGGGAATTCTTGATGGTGTGATGGTACTAGGCATGGTGTGAATGGGAATCCTTGTATTACTGTAGTTCTTAAGGGGAATGCTTCCAGCTTTTGCCTGTTCAGGATGATGTTGGCTGTGGGTTTGTCATAGATGACATACCTGTTATTTTGAGGTATGTTCCTTCAGTGCCCAGTTGCCTAGTTTGTTGAGGATTTTTTTTTTTTTTTTGAGATAGAGTCTCATTCTGTTTCACAGGATGGAGTACAGTGGCAAGATCTTGGCTCACTGCAACCTCTGCCTCCCAGGTTCAAGCAATTCTCCTGCCTCAGCCTCCTGAGTAGCTGGGATTACAGGCATGTGCCACCATGCCTGGCTAATTTTGTATTTTTAGTAGAGACAAGGTTTCACCATGTTGGCCAGACTGGTCTGGAACTCCTGACCACGTGATCTGCCTGCCTCAGCATCCCAAAGTGCTGGGATTACAGGCGTAAGCCACCGTGCCTTGCTGAGGATTTGTAATATGAAGGGATGTTAAATTTTACCAAAAACCTTTTCTGCATCTGTTCAGATGATCATGTGGTTTTTCCTTTTAGTTCTGTTTATGTGATGAATCTCATTTATTAATTTGCATATGTTGTACCTACCTTGCATCCCAGGGGTAAAGCCTACTTGATCATGGTGGATTAGCTTTTTGATGTACTACTGGATTTGGTTTGCTAATATTTTGTTGAGGATTTTTGCATCCATGTTCATCAAGGATATTGGCCTGAACTTTTCTTTTTTGTTGTTTTATCTCCTCCTCAATTTTTTGGAATAGTTCCATTAGGAATGGTACCAGCTTCTCTTCATATGTCTGGTAGAATTCAGCGTGAACTTCTCTGGTCTAGGACTTTTTCCGGTTGGTAGGCTTTTTATTACTGACTCAATTTCAGAACTCATGATTGATCTGTTCAGAGTTTTAATTTCTTCTTAGTTCATTCTTGGGAGGTTGTATGTTTCCAGCAATTTATCTGATTTTAGATTTTCTAGTTTGTGTGCATAGAGGTATTTGTAATAGTCTCTGAGGGTTATTTGTATTTGTGTGTGGTCTGTAGTAATGTCCCATTTGTTGATTCTAATTGTGTTTATTGGATCCTCTCCTTTTATACTAATGTAGCTAGTGGTCTGTTAATCTTATTTATTCTTTCAAAGATCAAACTTCTTGTTTTGTTGATCTTTTGTATGGTTTTCACATCTCAGTTACATTCCCTCCAGCTCTGATTTTGTTTATTTATTGTCTTCTAGCTTTGGAGTTGTTTTGCTCTTATTTCTTCACTTCCTCTAGGTATGATGTTAGGTTGTTAATTTGAGATCTAATTTTTTTATGTGGGTGTTTAGCATTATGAACTTTCCTCTTAACACTGTTTTAGTTGTTTTCCTGAGATTCTGGTATGTTATATATTTATCATAATTTCTTTTAAATAATTTCTTGATTTCTACCTTATTCAGAAGAAGGTTGATTAATTTGCATGTGACTGTATGCTTTTCACTGACTTTAGTATCAATTTCTATTTTTATTGTGCTGTGGTTCAAGAGTGTGATTGTTTTGATTTCAGTTTTCTTGAATTTGAGAATTGTTTTATTCTCAATCATGTGGTTGATTTTAGAGTATGTGCCATATGCAGATGTGAAGACTGTATGTTCTGTTGTTTTGGGGCGGAGAGTTGTGTTGATGACTGTTAGGTTCATTTGATCATGCGTCAAGTTCAAGTTCAGATATCTTTATGAATTTTCCACCTCAATTATTTGTCTGATATTACTAGCACAATGTTGAACCTACCCCGTATTATTGTGTGGTTATCTAAGGTTCTTTGTAGGTCTCTAAGAACTTGTTTTATGAATCTGGGTGCTCCAGTGTTGGGTGCATGTATATTTGGATAAATACATGTTGTTGTTGAATTGAACTCTTTACTGTCATGTAATACCTTGTCTTTTTTGATTGTTGTTGGTTTAAAATTTGTTTTGTCTGCTTTTTTTGTGTGTGTTCTGTTTACTTGGTAGATTTTTCTTCATCCCTTTCCTTTAAGTCTGTGGTGTTACTAGGTATAAGATGGGTCTCTTTGAAGCTATTGTGAATGGGAGTTCATTCATGATTTGGCTCTCTGTTTGTCTGTTACTGGTGTATAAGAATGCTTGTGATTTGCACATTGATTTTGTATCCTGAGACTTTGCTGAAGTTGCTTATCAGCTTAAGGAGATTTTGGGCTGAGACAGTGAGGTTTTCTAGATATACAATCATGTCATCTGCAAACAGGGACAATTTGACTTCTTCTTTTCCTAACTGAATACCCTTGATTTCTTTCTCTTGCCTGATTGCCCTAGCCAGAACTTCCAACATTATGTTGAATAGGAGTGGTGAGAGAGGGCATCCCTGTCTTGTTCCAGTTTTCAAAGGGAATGCTTCCAGTTTTTGCCCATGCAGTATGATCTTGGCTGTGGATTTGTCATAAATAGCTCTTAGCTTCAAAGAGAATAAAATACCTAGGAATCCAACTTACAAGGGATTTAAAGGACCTCTTCAAGGAGAACTACAAACCACTGCTCAGTGAAATAAAAGAGGACACAAACAAATGGAAGAACATACCATGCTCATGGATAGGAAGAATCAATATTGTGAAAATAGCCATACTGCCCAAGGTAATTTATAGATTCAGTGCCATCCCCATTAAGCTACCAATGACTTTCTTCACAGAATTGGAAAAAATGGCTTTAAAGTTCATATGGAACCAAAAAGGAGCCCGCATTGCCAAGACAGTCCTAAGCCAAAAGAACAAAGCTGGAGGCATCACGCTACCTGACTTCAAACTATACTACAAGGCTACAGTAACCAAAACAGCATGGTACTGGTACCAAAACAGAGATATAGACCAATGGAACAGAACAGAGTCCTCAGAAATAATACCACACATCTACAGCCATCTGATCTTTGACAAACCTGACAAAAACCAGAAATGGGGAAAGGATTCCCTATTTAATAAATGGTGTTGGGAAAATTGGCTAGCCATAAGTAGAAAGCTCAAACTGGATCCTTTCCTTACTCCTTATATGAAAATTAATTCAAGATGGATTAGAGACTTAAATGTTAGACCTAAAAACCATAAAAAACCCTAGAAGAAAACCTAGGTAATACTATTCAGGACATAGGCATGGGCAAGGACTTCATGTCTAAAACACCAAAAGCAACGGCAACAAAAGCCAAAATTGACAAATGGGATCTAATTAAACTAAAGAGCTTCTGCACAGCAAAAGAAACTACCGTCAGAGTGAACACGAAGCCTACAGAATGGGAGAAAATTTTTGCAATCTACTCATCTGACAAAGGGCTAATATCCAGAACCTATAAAGAACTCAATCAAATTTACAAAAGAAAAACAAACAACCCCATCAAAAAGTGGGCAAAGGATATATGAACAGACACTTCTCAAAAGAAGACATTCATACAGCCAACAGACACATGAAAAGATGCTCATCACCACTCGCCATCAGAGAAATTCAAATCAAAACCACATTGAGATACCATCTCACACCAGTTAGAATGGCAATCATTAAGAAATCAGGAAACAACAGGTGCTGGAGAGGATGTAGAGAAATAGGAACACTTTTACACTGTTGGTGGAAATGTAAACTAGTTCAACCATTGTGGAAAACAGTGTGGCGATTCCTTTTTTTTTTTTTTTTTTTTTTGAGACGGAGTCTCGCTCTGTTACCCAGGCTGGAGTGCAGTGGCCGGATCTCAGCTCACTGCAAGCTCCGCCTCCCAGGTTCACGCCATTCTCCGGCCTCAGCCTCCCGAGTAGCTGGGACTACAGGCGCCCGCCACCTTGCCCGGCTAGTTTTTTGTATTTCTCAATAGAGACGGGGTTTCACCGTGTTAGCCAGGATGGTCTCGATCTCCTGACCTCGTGATCCGCCCGTCTCGGCCTCCCAAAGTGCTGGGATTACAGGCTTGAGCCACCGTGCCCGGCCTCGCGATTCCTTAAGGATCTAGAACTAGAAATACTATTTGACCCAGCCATCCCATTATTGGGGATATACTCAAAGGATTACAAGTCATGCTGCTATAAAGACACATGCACACGTATGTTTATCGCGGCACTATTCACAATAGCAAAGACTTGGAATCAACCCAAATGTCCATCAGTGACAGACTGGATTAAGAAAATGTGGCACATATGCACCATGGAATACTATGCAGCCATAAAAAAGGATGAGTTTGTGTCCTTTGTAGGGACATGGATGCAGCTGGAAACCATCATTCTCGGGAAACTATCACAAGAACAGAAAACCAAATACCACATGTTCTCACTCATAGGTGGGAATTGAACAATGAGATCACTTGGACACAGGAAGGGGATCATCACACACCGGGTCCTATTGTGGGGAGGAGGGTGGAGGGATAGCATTAGGAGATATACCTAATGTAAATGACGAGTTAATGGGTGCAGCACACCAGCATGGCACATGTATTCATATGTAACAAACCTGCACATTGAACTTAAAGTATAATTTAAAAAAAAAAAAAGAAGAGTCATGCAGTACATCCTTTTTAAAAAGACTTCTTATATAAGGCATAGTCATATTTACTTTATAATGTAAACATATTCTTTAAAGATCCATGTTTATAGTTATGTATCCATGATGTGTGGGCCCACACACTTCAAAACGACCTGCAGGAATCAAGTAGTAAGTTCTCCACCAATTGTAGACTTCTAACCACCTGCCTACAGTTTTGGTTTAGGGGTTTGTTTTTGAACAACATTTAAAAAATCAATAATAACTGAATTGTACATTTAAAAATAATTTAAAGAGTATAATTGGACTGTTTGTAACTCAAAGGATTAAAAAAGTTTAAAAAGTTTGTAACTCAAACTTTGCAAAAGGGTAAATGCTTGAGGGGATGCATACCCCATTCTCCACGATGTGCTTATTTCACATTTTTGTGCCATAAATATATACACCTGCTATGTACACACAAAAGTTAAAAATAAATTTCTATACTTCAAAGAAGAAAAATATTTGAGGGGTGGCAAATAGCCACATGCTAAGTGCATTTTAATTTATTTATACTTTAATGTAATTTTAAAATTATAGCAACTATGTATTACTTTTTTGTAAATGATTAATATGTATACTGCATTAGTATATTTTTCTACCTTAAAAATTACATTATTAAAACAAAAAGTTTGAAAAAGCTAAAGACCCGTTAACCAGTGCTTCCAATTTAGATCCTCTCCCACTTCCCACGGAATATGTATGTATTCATAAAAAACATATAACATTAATCTTTCTTCATTATTTTACAAAAATGGCATCATACTATATTAAATTGTGCTGTCGTAGTTCATTACTGATTGATTATATTGCATGACTGTCTTTTTGCTGTAAATTTTACCTACAATGAAATCCATAAATCTTAGCTGTTCATTCACTGAATTATAACAAATGCAGATACCTGTGTAACCCAATCCTCACAAAGACATAAAATGTATTACTCTGGAAAGTTTCTTTATTCCCCTCTCATTCAATTTTCGTCCCGTCATTCAGAGGCAACCACTCTTCTGATTTGTTAATCACAGATTAATTTCACTTGTCTTGTTACAAAACTAGAATCATATGCTATGTAATCTTTGTGTAAGGTTTTTAAATGTAAGTGTTATGTTTTAGGGTTTCATCCATGATGTTGAGTATATGTTTTCTCCTGGTTATTGCTGAGTAGCATTTCATTATGTGAATAACTACAGTATGTTTATTTGTGCTTCCAGAAATCCTCCTAGTCTCAACTATCTCTGGCCAAAATCTCTAGCCCTTTGGCCACTTGTTCTGGCCTAGCAACCACCTCAAAAATCAATTCAGCCTGGGCTCTGCCCAGCTGCTACTCCAGCGAGCAGAATAATAGCACTTGCCACCTGGGGCTTCCCTGTTGCCACTGAAGCATGAGATGCAATGAGACCTAGTTGGTTCTCGTGTGTGTGTAACCTGGCAGTGGTGTGGTATTAATGCTCTATGGGGAAAACCTTGGACCATGAGGAGATGGACCTCAGAAGATAAATTATTCTCCTTTCATCCTTCAGTGGCCTGTAACTCATAATGTATAAAGTTGTAACATAATCATTCATGGGGCCTTTCAAAAGATTGTACTTAATACTAATTAAAGGCCTACTCAGAAATCCATGTCCTGATATTTGTTCTCTCCCACTAACTCCCTTTTTTAGCCACCCCTGTGCTTCCTAATAAAGTGTATCTGGTAAACTTTTGCCTCAGTTCTATTTCCTGGGGAACCCCAGGTAATGCATCTTATGTGCAGACATTTAGGTTAGTTTTTCCCTTTTTTCTTTTACTTACCTGAAGTGTTTCTCTAGAGTTTTGCTAGTTTTTAAAGTATGCTGAAGTATGATTTGTTCCAATCCTCAAAGTTTAGTCTTACATATTGAGCATCTTCTATGTGTCAAGCACTTTTCTAAGTTATAGGAACACACTGATTAAACATAATATTCATGATCCCTGCTTGACGGGCAGAAGTTATATAGGAATGTTTTAGGGTTATTGATAAGCCATTTCTAGTCACTTCTGTGACTTCCATTGCTTTGCTCTGCCAGTAGCAGAAATTAAGAGTATGTCTAGAAACATTAATATTGGTGTATGTGTAGTAGGTTTAGATTTAAAGACCTTTACTCCTAATATGACTACAGGCTACTTCAGACAACTATGACAGGGACTTGAAAATGGACAGTAGACTTCCTATAGAGAGGATCTGGATGGCACTTAGGTCCACAGAAATTTCTAAAGTATGACTAACATATCATGACTAGCCCCCGATATTTACCCTATCTTACTTGCCCTGCTGCTTTGATGCTGAATGAAAAAATAGACAACAGGAAGTGGGAAGTAGGTTTTGAATAGTTTAGTTCAAAATAAAGTGTGGGTGAACATGATTAAGTCATGGGAATATTCTTTCTTAAATATGCTCAATTTGACATTGGTGTCTTTAGGTAGTTAAATGTTGCGAACTTTATTGACTCGACAAAAATTCCATCCAAATGTTAAACAAGAAGTTTTAATCTGCTCCATGATCAAGCTTTAAGGAGTGTGTGGACTCCCTGAAATTTTGTGCAATATAGCATATATAGAAACTTTGTGCATTTTTCTAGGGAGAGGATCCATAGCTTTCAGAAGAATCTCAGTAGGATTCTTTTGGGGTGAGGGGGAAGCAAGCAAAAGGTTGGATTTGCTCCATTTCCTAGGGTGGAAATAAAAAAAGGAAAATGATTAAGAGTTAATGAGTCAAATGTGCTGCTGCACAGGTAATTAGAATTTTGTTTTGCAACCTGTGCTCTCACGTCCTAGGCTTTGGAGGGAAATGCAAAGTTGGAGCTGCTGCTGCCTCCTTTCCAAGACTTGTACTGTCTGCCTGGATATCAGGAGGTACAATTTTCTCTACTTCTCTTAAAATGGAGGTTTGATTTTGTATTGGAAAGGCCTTTCCACTATTTATGGAACTCTCACACTTCATTCATCTGTTTTTTTTGGTAGAAAAAGAGTGACTTTTCTAACTGTATCTTATAAACTTACACAAAGAAAACTATAGCCAGACATTAAATTATATGATAAAATGTAGCCAGCTGTTATGAAGATAGTAATGTGTGTATAAAATAAATATTACAAAATTCTAGTCAATAACTACTATCTATAAATAACAGTTCAGGACAGGAACCACTGAAAATAAAGTAATAAATTTAAATTACTCTGATTATTAGTCTCATTAAATGGTCATATATGCTATTCTTTTTAATGTTTTGTACACTGGTTGAGATAGCTTGGTTTCTCCTCATGGTTACTTTTTGATTTTAAATTTGTGGACAGATATTCTGGTAAATTTCTCACAAAAGGCCTGGTTTCTTACATTTTACAGTGTGTTATAGAAAGTGCCAAAGTCTGTATGTCCGGTCTATTCTCTCTATAAACCAATTATTTTATAGTTGTTGAATTTTATTTCTAATTTTTATAAATCCCTCAAAATTTGGCTCGAGTTTCAATTTATTAGAAGAAGAGCTTCTTAAAAGCATTTGAGAGCAATAAAAAAAAGTTTCCAGTTTTTAACTGCAACAGAAGAAATAGACTGAAGTTGAGTTCACTGTCTAGTTTCTTCAGGGACTTCAGGAGAAAGCTTCCAAACTTGGTTACTTGAAATGACAGGAAAATTAAAAAGATATTTAAATAGTATATTTGTTTTATGGTAATGAAATTGTATTTAGTCCATCTCAAAACATTATTATATAAAAGGATATTTTCTTTTTTTTTTTAACTTTTAAGTTCAGGGGTACATGTGCAGGATGTGCAGGTTTGTTACATAGGAAGTGTGTGACACAAGGGTTTGTTGTACAGATTATTTCATCACACAGATATTAAGCCTAGTACCCATTAGTTATTTTTCCTGATCCTCTCCCTCCTCCCACCCACCACGTATCCATGTGTTCTCATGATTTAGCTCCAACTTACAATTGAGAACATGTAGTATTTGGTTTTCTATTCCTGCATTAGTTTGCTAAGGATAATGGCCTCCAGCTCCATTGATGTCCCTGCAAAGGACATGAACTCATTCCTTTTAATGGCTGCGTAGTATTCCATAGTGTAAATGTACCACATTTTCTTTATCCAATCTATCATTCAGATCGAGTCCATGTCTGCTATTATGAATAGTGCTGCAGTAAACATGCCCGTCCCTGTGTCCAGGATGGCATTGCCTAGGTTGTCTTCCAGGGTTTTTCTAGTTTTTGTGTTTTACATTTAAGTCTTCAATCCATCTTGAGTTAATTTTTATATATGGTAAGGGATCCAATTTCAATTTTCTGCATATTGCTAGCCATAAAAGGATATTTTCTTATAACTAAGTCTTACTCCTTTATGCAGTGAAACTTTCTTACTGAGGGGTATTATTCCAGCAATAGAATGTAATGCCTTATTCTGCATTAAACATACTACAATGGACTGAATGTTTGTGTTCCTCCTCCCTCAGTTCATATTTTGAAATTGTTAAATGGAAACCCTTAGACAAATTTAAATTTTAATTGAGGTTATTCAGCAAAGAAAAACAAACCAAAGCAAAACAAAACAAAAATGGTTCAAGAATTAGGCAGTCCCCTGAACCAGAGCAGGTTCAAAGAACTCAAGCCAATAACGTGATCTGACAGCATTTATAGAAAGTGGAAGTGCAGTGTAGAGACAACTTTATTGGTTATTGTTTAATTAGTTCCAGAGCCTCTTGCAGTTAACTAAAGCTCAGCTCCTATAGCTAAACTCCCTATTGATTTGGTCTGTTAGGCTTAGTGCAGGAGCCTAGTCCAAATCAGTAGCCTCCTACAAATTTTGTTTGACAAAATCCTAAGCCCCAAGGTGATGGTGTTAGTATGGCCTTTGGTAGGTATTAATAATTAGGTAACTGGGCAGAGCAACTATGAACAGAATTAGTGTCCTTTAATGAGGACCAAAAGGGCTCCCTTGTCCTTTGCGCCATGCGAGGACACAGCAAAAAGATAGTTATCTGTCTATAAATAAGGAATCAGGCCCTCACCAGACACTGAATCTGTAAATTCCTTGATCTTGGACTTCTCAGGATCCAGAACTTTGAGATACAAGTTTCTGTTGTTTATAAGCCATTTAATTTATGGTATTTCATTACAACAGTCTGAGTAGATTAATTTTTCTTGGTAACTCAGGGTCATGATTTATCAAAATAGTCATTATCCTATGCCTATACAGCAATGATCTCAGTAGTTACTGGGTTATTATTACAAATACAAATGCATGCACACAAATAGACACATAGACACCAATTAAACATTCATCTTTTCGTCTGTCTTTAATTATTTAATTATAGAAAATGCTTCAAAACAGCGCTTTGATTTTAAAATGACAAATGTTCTTGTCTATTATTTGACATTCTGTTATATTGTTATGTTATTTAAAAAGTGATTTAACTATCTAGGCCTAGCCTCTGAGACTGATTCTTAACAAGAGGTATATGTTAGTATCATCTTTTGAAAAGTATATTTGTCCAAGCCTTACACTAGAATATTTCGACTCAGTAGGCTTGTTTTGGAAGTTGGCTGTGATTTCTCTTATGCATCAAAGTGAATTTTTATGAAGAGTCAACTTTGGTAACTGCTAATTTAAGGAAATACAGTAGTCCTCCTGTATCTGTGGTTTCACTTTCCATGGTTTCAGTTACCTGTAGTCAACTGTAGTCCAAAACTATTAAATAGAAAATTTCATAAATAAATGGTTCATAAGTTTTAAGTTGCATGCTGTTCCGTGTACCATGGTAAAACCTTGTGCAGTCCCCCTAGATCCTGCCCAGGATGTGAATAATCCTTTTGTCCAGTGTATCCATGGTATCTATACTCTCTGCCCATTAGTCACTTAGTACCTGGCTCAGTTATCAGATTGACTGCCACTGTATCACAGTGCTTGTGTTCAGGTAACCCTTATTTTACTTAATAATGATCCCAAAGCACAGAAGTAGTGCTACTGGCAATTTGAATACACCAAAGAGAAGCCGTGAAGTGCTTCCTTTAAGTGAAAAGGTGAAAATTCTTGACCTAATAGAAAAAGAAAAAAAATCATATTGCTAAGACCTAAGGTAAGAATGAGTCTTCTGTGTGCGACATTGTGAAGGAAAAAGAAATTTGTGCTAGTTTTGCTGTCACACCTCAAACTGCAAAAGTTACAGCCACAATGCTTAAGTACTTCCACAGACATTTCCTGACTTATGATGGTTAGACATAATGACATTTCAATTTTACTGTGGGTTTATCTGGACATAACTCCACTGTAAGTCGAGGACCATCTGGATTTACGATGGTTCAAATTACAATTTTTAAATTTACAATGGGTTAACTGGCATATAAATTTATTTCTGACTTATAGTGGCTTTTTTGGGATGTTAGTCCTTCATAAATCAAGGAGCATCTGTATGGAATTTGGTACTGTCTGTGGTTTTGGGCATCTGCTGGTGATCTTGAATGTAATCCCCTCGGATAAGTGGGGGACTACTGTACATTGTTCAGATATCTGAGAATTAACCCATTAAGGGCCAGATCTTGAGCATTTAAGTACTAGTGAGTATGGCACAAACATTAGATTCTCCCACTTCTTCTTGCTCTCCCCTGCCATTGCAAAGCGAAGGGAGAGATGCTTTAAGGCTTCAGATGCACTATGTTGAGGATCATTTTATTCTCTAGTAAAGTGTCTCTCCATGTATTACTAACGCTTTTCCTCAGTATATCTCCTGTTCACTACCCTTGTAATCAGTAAATAGTTACCAAGTTTTATACCCATACAACTGTTTTTTTTCATTGTTTTCATTCCTTATTGGTATATTTGGAAAAATTGCTACTGTATGCCCAGGAGCTCCTGCCTCACTCTCAAAGACATCACAAACCCAGATATTTCCAGAAAGCTAAATTCCAGATTGTTGTAGGTCTTTTGTCTCTTTCTTACAAAACAATTCTTCTGTCACAGTACTGTACATACACTATAAAACAGTAAAGATTCATTGCTGAGTAGGAATAAATAATAGAATTTCAGAGTGTACTACTTCTCTTAGCTTTTCCTACTGAACAACAGCAATAAGAACAAATGGTAAATGAACAAACCCAAGTATGACAATTAAATTTATTCAGTATGTTGTATTTACAAACATAAATGCAAATCTGTATCAGTATTTTAATCCTCATAGTCATTATCAACTTTACTCTCAAAGGATTTGACCTGCAAACATCAAAATTTCAGGTTTGGGTTTATTTGTGAGTCTTCCAATGATCTTACTTTCAATGTTTTTATACTTAGTTCTGAAAATTAAATTAACCAAATAACTAAAAAGATGATTTTAAATTTTATTTTATGAAATGACAGATGGTTTCTGGTTAACTATGTTTTATTTTTTGTTGCATATTTGTTAAAAAGAGAATGGTTAGATCTGGAAAATGCTGTTAAACATTCCTTCTTCTAGTTTTATGTTCAGACATTTATTATTTAGCAGTGAGTATGATGACTTTTTAAATAACCAAATTAGTTGGAAATTAGAGCTGCTTTTAACAAATTCTTAGTCATATATTTGTTGTATGCCACATCAGAATGTGTGTGTGTGTGTGTGTGTATGTGTGTGTGTGTGTATAGTTTTCAGTCTGGTTGTTATAAGTCTCATGGCAGGGGAAAAAGTCACGGGAGCGCCAAATGATGACTCTTAAACCTTCTGTTTAGGAATGGCACATATCATTTCTACTTACATTCCATTGCCCAAAATAAGTCAGATGGTCAAGCTTGAGGGTTAATAGGGAAGCAAAGTGTAATTCTTTTACCAGGGAATGAGAACAAATAATTGGAAGTGATAATACAACTTAACACATATACACTTTTAATATGTTTTTGACCCTCTTGGTCAAAAATATTTCTCTTTTACACATGTAAAATATTTATTCACTCCACAAAGTATATAGTCATAAGTCCCATCCCAGGCTCAAAGTGCTGAATTTAATGATAGCTGTTGTATCAAGTCTCCATATGGCTCTTCCTGATCCAGTGAGCTTCGAACTAAAAAGACAAATTTTCTGCCCCACATATACCCAATATACACTGCTGGAGCAGGAACAGGATAATCACAGTAACTCCAATTTAGAAAGGGAAAATTGGAAGCACACAAGAGTCGCTGGTCAATAGCAATTTTGAAATCCCACTGGCATATGTTGCGAAGGAATCCTACATTGTGGTAGGGAATTTTTTTTTTTTTTTTTTTTTTTTTTTTTTTTAGCTTGGATTCTGTTCTCTACCGTTATATTCCTAGTCCATTGTCTCTGTGGGGTTTTTTTTTTTTTTTTAACTGAATTTTATGTGGCTCATTCTTTTCCAGTATCTTCCTTGGCCACATCAGAAGATATCGAAGTATATATGTCTTTTTAGGGCTGAGAAACTTTTTCAGGCTACTCTCATTGCCATAGAGGATTGGGGCCAAAGGGTCATTATAAATCTCAAATAGTCCAAATCTCTTAGTCCACGCAAGAAGCTGTCATGGCAGAACTGTCTAAACCTTAGCTTTTTATGTATTTTATTCAAGGTGTTTACATGTGTCACTAGCTATTTTGAAGATAGTTATTTTGATGACATGTCCATCTTTCTTCAGACTTAATTGTTGGCCTGTTAAGCTTATAAGATTTCCATGAGAAAACATACATAGTCTCTTTTCTCCGATCTACTTTTGTCCAAGGATTTGTAGGGGCTACACTTAATCTAGATAGAACTTATTGAGTGCCACTTTTAATTTATGAAGAACATATAACAAAGGACATCACGGTTATATACAGCCAAACCTTGTATTTTTGCTCTTTGCTTTATTTCACTTTGTAGATACCATGTTTTTAACAAACCTGGTATGTTTGTGACAACCCTGCATTGAGCAAGTCCATCAGCATCATTTTTCCAATAGAATGTTCTCTTTTTGTGTCTCTGTGTCACATTTTGGCAATTGTTGCAATATTTTAAACATTTTTGTTATAATATGTGTTATGGTAATCTGTGGCCAATGAAATTTGATATTACTATTGTAATTGTTTTTGGGGCATCACAAACTGTGCCCCTATAAGATGGTGAACTTAATCCAAAACTGTTGTGTGTGCTTAGACTGCTCTACTGACCAGCCATTCCCCCATCTCTCCCTTTCCTTGGGCCTCCCAATTCCCTGAGACACAATAATGTTTAAATTAGACTAATTAATAACCCTACAATGGTCTGTAAGTGTTCATGTGAAAGAAAGAGTCACATATGTCTCACTTTAAAACAAAAGCTATAGATTAAGTTTAGTGAGGAAGGCATGTGGAAAGTCAAGATATCCTAGGCCTCTTGCACCAAATAGTTAGCTAACTTGTGAAAGCAAAGAAAAAGTTCTTGAAAGAAATTAAAAGTGCTACCCCAGTGAACACACAAATAAGGGAAAAACAACCTCATTGCTGATATGAAGACAGTTCGAATGGTCTATGTAGAAGATGAAACCAGCCACAAGATTCCCTTAAGCCAAAGCCTAATCCAGAGCAAGTTCCTATGGTTAATTCTTTGAAAGCTGAAAGAGCTCAGGAAGCTTCAGAAGAAAAGTTTGAAGCTAGCAGAGATTGATTCATGCGGTTTACGGAAAGAAGCTGTCTGTATAACAAAAAAGTGCAAGGGGAAGCAGTAAGTACTGGTGTAGAAGCTGCACCAAGTTATCCAGAAGGTCTAGCTAAGATCATTGATGAAGGCAACTAACTAAACAACACATTTTCAATGCAGACATAACAAACTTCTGTTGAAAGAAGATGCCCTCTAGGACTTCATATCCAGAGAGAAGTCAACACCTGACTTCAAAGGACAGGCTTACTCTCTTGCTAAGGGCTAATGCAGCTAGTGACTTTAAGTAGAAGCCAGTGCTCAATTTGCCTGTTTCATAAATCCTAGGGCCCTTAAGAATTATGCTAAATCTACTCTGCCTGTGTTCTATAAATGGAAGAACAAAGTCTGGCTGACAGCACATCTGTTTACAGCATGGTATAGTGAATATTTTAAGCCCACTATTGAGATCTCCTTCCCAGAAAAAAAAAAAAAAAGTCTTTTCGAAATATCAGTGCTTGTTGACAGTGTACTTAGTCACCAAAGAGCTCTGCTGGAGGTGTACAAGGAGATTAATGTTGTTTTCATGCCTGCTAATAAAACATATATTCTGCAGTCCATGGATCAAGGAGTAATTCTGACTTGAAAGTCTTATATTTTAAGAAATACATTTACTAAGGCTGTAGCTGCCATGGATAGTGATACCTCTGATGGATCTGGGCAAAGCACATGGAAAACCTTCTGGAAAGGATTCACCATTCTAGATGCCATAAAGACCATTCGTGAGTCATGAGAGAGGGTGTGAATAACATTAACAGGAGTTTGAGAAAAGTTGATTGCAGCCCTTATGGATGACCTTGAGGGTTTCAAAACCTCAGTGGAGGAAGTAACTGCAGACGTGGTGGAAATTACAAGAGACCTAGAATTAGAAGAGGAGCCTGAAGATATAGGACTGAATTGCTACAATCTCATGATAAAATTTGAAAAATGAGGAGTTGCTTCTTATGGACAGGCAATGAAAGTTGGTGTCTTGAGATGGAATCTATTCCTGGTAAAGATGCTGTGAACATGGTTGAAATGACAAAGAATTTAGGATATTCCATAAACTTAATTTATAAAGCAGCAGCAGGATATAAGAGGATTAACTTCAATTTTGAATGAAGTTTTACTGTGGATAATATGCTATAAAACTGCATCGCATGCTACAGATAAATTTTTGTGAAGAGAAGAGTCTAATAATGGAGCAAACTTCATTGTTGTCATAAGAAATTGTCACAGGAAATTGTCACTCCTTCCTCCAGCAACCACCACCCTGATCAGTCAGTAGCCATCAACATCAAAAGACCCTTCACCTCCAAAAAGGATTATGACTTACTGAAGGCTGATGATCATTAGTGTTTTTTTTAGCAATAATGTGGGTTTTAATTAAGCATGTACATTATTTTTGTAAACACAAAGCTATTACACACTTAATGGACTACATTATAATGTAAACATAACTTTTGTATGCACTGGGAAACCAAACAATGTGTGCGTCTTGCTTTATTGCAATATTCACTTTAATGAAATGGTTTATTACTAAACCCGCAGTATCTCCAAGGTATAGGTTTACTTGATTTGGTCTTTGACTCTAGGTCAGCCTTTGTTTCTCAGAGCTTATTTAACTTTGATCTTTCACTGGTTGAGCATGAGAAACAACTGGTATCTTTAACTCTGTGGGTCCTATAATTTATAGATTCTTCTCTTCCTTTGTTGATGTTTGGAACCAGATCATTTCCTTCTGAGCTTATCTTTTTCTTGTTGTACTATGTTAAATGCAGCCAGTAGCAACCAAGGCATGTCACTGAATTCTTTCTTCTAAGCTCATTTTGCTCAATATCGCCTGCCAGTTTAATATAGGTGACAGTTTTACCATATGCCTCACCAGTGTATGAGTTCTATTTTTTATTTATATCTTTCAACCTCTAATAACAGTTTCCTAAGTCACTGTCACATATTTTAGACTGTTACATAAGTACCTCTATTCCTGATACCAGTTTTTGTATTAGTCACTACATTAGTTACTACATGTTAATGTAGTAACAGTCTCCCCCTAAATCTCAGTGGCTTACAAGCAACAGAGTTTTATTTATTTCTCATGTTTCATGTTGGCTGCTGCTCTGATTTAGTGACTTCTTAACTAAGGATCTAGTTAAGAGATCTAGAATGATGGAGCATATGCTATAACAGATATGTCATTATTATGACCAAGGTGAAAGTACCATGGCAGAACCATGCAATGACTGTTTAAGGAAATCTGTTTATACATGGTTTTAATTGCTTCCACTCACATTCCTTTCAACAAAATAAGTCAGCCTAGCTTGATGTCAATGGTGGACACATTTTATCCTAATCCTTAAAGGGATTAGAAGTGGCTAATTAGCTATAGAAAAATCTAATCTCTCACAGCTGTATTGTATTTTCTGCTTTTTAAAAATGTAACTTGCAGTTATTGCATTTGAAAAGATCTAAGCTAAACAAAAAGGTAGATTTCTTGAAACCCAATTGCATAAGAATTGTTTTCTGTGAGATTCTGTTTATTCACATAATAGTAATATGTTTATAATTTGATCTCAGAATCCAAAACAACTGTTTGAAAGAGTATGTATTATACTGTTGATGATATCACAGTGGGAAGGCAGGTTCCAATCATAAATAACATATGTAAAAAACTGTGGAAGCTATAACAAAAACAACATTAATTTAGGTGTCTGTTTTTAGATGAAAGGGTAAAATACATAGTCTAGCCAGCATAGCAGGTAGGACATTTTGAAAAAGGAGGTAAATTTAAACTAAAACCAGAAAGATTATATGACCTATATATAAGAAGGGAATATGTACTTTTTAGTTTCCACTAAAAAGATGTGATCATAAAATGGTTAATGTAATCCAAAATATCCCCCCAAATTATTGTAAAAAGCATAACTGTGAGCCAAAGAATAGCAAATCTCTTCATGTTTTCTATCATTTCACCTTCTGTACCCTTTGTAGGCATTAATAACCAATTACGGCTCTTTCTCATCTAGTATAAGACAAGCCCTCAGATAATCTCAACCCAATATTCTAAATATGTCGGGTAGTCATTATTCACTTAATATCAGTATTGATTTAATTAGGTTGGCTTAGGACATGAAACTTATTTGCTATTTTTGACACTTAAGACGTGGTTAAACTGCTTTTAAAAGTTAGTGTTAATATTGAGACATCTGTTCTTTGATTCCACATGTATAATAGAGAAAGACGAAAGGAAGATTAATTAAAAGACATGGTTGAAATCCTCAGCCTCTAACTAACTGGGAAAACAAAATATTTTAAGGCATCCAGAGAAGACTTAAAAAGCTAAGTATGAGTGTGTTGTTTAGTATAAATCTGAGTGATGTACATATAGCCCTCAAAATATAGTTGTTCCTCCACTTACAATGGGGTTACATTCTGATAAACTCATCATAAGTTGAAGTCAAAAATGTATTTAATACGCCTTACCTATCAAACAACATAGCCTAGTATACGTTAAACGTGCTCAGAACGTGTCCATTAGCAAAATCATATAACACAAAGCCTATTTTATAATAAAATGTTGAATAGTTCACATAATGTATTGAATACTGTACAGAATGTGGAAAATGAAATGGTTGCATGGGGACTTGAACTATGGTTTCTGCAGAACATGTATCACTTTTGCACCAGTGAGAAGTCAAAAAATTTCAAGTCCAACCATTGTAAGTTGGGGACCACCTGTAATCTGCTATATTGCAGGAAACAGTATGGCTGAAGCAGGTAGTTTTCTCAGAAATGAATTTTTAGTTGGACTTTGGAAGAAATTTTTAAATTTTTGGGAAATGACTAGAAAGAACATTTCAGAAGAGCTTAATAGTATGAATCAAGATACAAATTTCAGCTATTCTAAGAAGAAACCCAAGGCTGTTTTGATTGCAGTGAAGTTAGGCATAGGAAAAATGAAAGTTGAAAGTTGAAAGGTGAAGAGAGTCTAGTTTATGGAGAGCTTTGAATAACTGATTCAGTCAATCCTTATTATTTGTGGGTTCCACATTTGCTAATTTGGATACTCACTGAAATGTATTTGTAACTCCAAAATCAGTACTCACAGTGCTTTTGTAATCATTCGTTCACATGCACAGAACAGCAAAAAAACTGTAATCTTATGTTCATATTCCCAGCTGAGGTCAAACAAGGCAACAGTCTGACTTCTTGTTTCAGTTCTATTACTATAGACAAGTGTCATTTTGTAGTCTGTTTAGTGTCAGGTCACAGTTTTTGCATTTAAATGAGATGTCTTTAAATAGCAACAAACATTAAACAAAGTTATATATTGATTATTTGACAAAAACGTGGCCAGGGGCTTAGAGGAACCTAATTCTATGTTTTTCCAAGGAACAGTGGTTCAGTGTTCCTTAATTTTATATTCCGAGAAACTTTATAGAACATAATTACCACAAATAATGAGAATCAACTGAATATGTCAACTTCTAATAAATATAAAAAGTCCCTTTTATATCTTTATATTGTAGTATATCCATGTCCTCAAAGCATCTGGTACCATCCTTTTCTTTGATATATAAATAAATAAACTTGAACCCCTGCCTATAATGTTAGAAGTCCAGCATTCACTACAATATTTCTGACAATTTCTGAGGAGTAAGTTTTGGTGGGAGTTGGTAGTGTTTCCTGTCATCTCTTATTCCAAAATACAGCACTTTGCTACCCAAGACTGGTTTCCTGTTTTACTCCCACCTTGCTCAGAGTAAAAATGTAAAGGGGAATTTTTCTGTATTCTTCAGTTACCAGTAACTTAAAATTGGAATATATAACCACCTTTTACTAAAGTCTTAGAGATAACGACTAAGATGAGTAATTAATATGCAGAACTAGAAATATCTTAGAATTGAATATTAAACTTCACTTTTCCTAAAAGTTCTTCAGCTGACTCCCCCACAGGCAAATGCATTCTTCTCCTAGTCCTGTTCTAGCTTGCGTAGGTCCACATTTCTGCTCTCCTCCTCCTTCTGTAACTCTCTTATATCCATTGTTTTATAAAGCAGAATAATTTGCCCTCTTCTGGTGTCATCCTTGCTGTCCTTAACCCTCATTCCAGCCTAATCCAGATGCCAGTCTCCACATAATCAAAAAGTCTATTAATGTATTTCCTCAAACATTAATAGATGTATTTCCATATTTTGGTGAAAATGTCATTTAACAGTCATAGGAACAAAGGCAAGGAATGTAAAAGGCCTAAAGAATTCATGAAACTTTGACTACATGAAAATTAAAAGAACAGTTATATACCTTCAATGTTAGGGACTCTGGCTCAGCCAGCAGACAGTTTTCAAAATGGGAAAATAATTTTCCACCTACTATATTAGCATAATTTATATGATTCGTAAGAAAGTATTTCTTGAATTCAGCAGAAAATATATTCACTCAGACTACATAATGAAAGCCGTGATCCCATCAACCATTAAGAATTGATTTAGATTTATTTTATATATATGAAGGAGCCAAAACAATCTTTTCTTTCCCACTTGTTCCTATAAATATGAAAAACAGTTTGTCAGACTGTTTTTGCCTCCATAATGTAATTTTTTTTTGTTTTTTTAATATTTTGGTAGAAAATACTAATATTGGACCTTTTCACCAAATGTGGTTCTAACATTGTGGTGTGTTTGTTTTAATAATTAATACTTGGAGATCGCCTGAACTTTTAAATATTTTCTTTAATACATTGAAGTGACTTGTTTAATGTTATAATCTATCTGAATTATACCTGTTTATAGGTTCTTTATAAACAAAATGGGGATTTAGTTGCTTCTGTTTTAGTAATATATATAAATAAATTCAGCAACCACTAAAACCTTTGTATTTTAAAAAGTCATTCAGTTTTTTCTTTACCAACTCTTACCAGTTCTCAAGTTGACTGGCTTTTATATTTGTATTAATTTTTCCATTCATCTTTTGGTAAAAATGGCATTTAACAGTCAAAGGAACAAAGGCCTAAATGATCCATAAAACTTTGACTACATGAGTTTCTTATAATTGACACTTAATAAGATCTGGCCAGATTTGTTGTAGTGCCCTTTCTCAGATGGGTATCTATGATGGGAATATTTTCAAACTCATTATATGAGACCAGCATTACCCTCATATCAAAAAACTTACAAGAAAACCACTAGTTGGTGTCATTCATGAAGATAGATGTAAAAATCCTCAACAAAATATTAGCAAACCAAATTCAACCATGTATAAAAAGAATTATTTATATACTACAACCACATAGGATTTAGTTCAGGGATGCAAGGCTGGATCCACATTCAGAAATTAATATGATTTTTCATATAGTTTAATAAAAGTAAATGTTCACAACTACTTTCATTTCAGCCACTTCCCCTAAAGATCTAGGCTTCAGGGGCACACATAGTCTACCTACCGTGTTATCATCGATGACATTTTACCAAATGTTTTGTCATTGCTTAATATATGTCTCAATCTTTTAGCCTCTGAGTATCAGTCTCCTCACTGCTAAACCAGTGCCTCATATGTTAGGTTTTTGTTGTGACCGCAAAATACTTTTGCAAAAAAAAAAAAAACTGTCACTGAGTAGCAAAAAAAAACGTTACTGATATAACAGTTTTTGTAGTACTTGATAACACTAGCTGCTATAACTGATAAACACCAGATCTCAGTTGTTTTATGTGATATATTTTTATTTCTCACTCAAGTGAAGTTCTCATTAGCACATAGTTCTTTTGTAAATGGTAATCCAGAGATCCAGGTTCCCTCCATCTTGTAGCTCTATCATATTTCAGTATGTGGCTTCTACTGCCACTCATCTGCCTCAATTTGGAAGGGGAAAGAGTGTGGAGGACCACTAAGGAAAGGATTTATTGTATATGGGCTAACCCTGGAAGTGGCACATCTCACTTCTGCTTACGTTCCTTTGGTTAAAACTCAGTCACATCAGTAACTCATTTCTTCTGCCACACCTAACTCACAGGTACTCTGGATATATAAACTAGCTAAGGACCTGGGAAGAATAACGAGTTTCATGAACAACTATAAGTAAATGGATAGTAATACACTTTTTATCACTTTTCGGATTTAAAAATATCAAGAAGAATTTCATGGTAGAAATTACTGATTATTTGGGTGGGGCACAGTGACTCACTATAATCCCAACTCTTTGGGAGGCCGAGGAGGGAGGACCACTTAATGCCAGGAATTCAAGACCTGGCTGGGCAATAAAGTGACACCCCATCTCTACCAAAAAAAAGAAAAGAAAAGAAATTACAGATACTTTGATCTGAAGAATGCTAGCTATTAGCCTGGCTCTTTGGGATGTAGGAAGTAAGTTATGGTTGATATAGTTCAAATTAAATACTAACCAAACTGTAAAAGCATAGGTATGCATCAGACATTGGAATTTAAGTCACTAAGTACTTGCTTTGTGTCCAGTATGGCATGTACTGAAGTATAGTACCCAATCTTTGAGACACAAAGACCTATGGTTTTCTGCCTCCAGGTGGGAAAAAAACGGATGGAGATGTACATGAACTAGAGTGTGGGTCTAAAATTCTGAAAGGGGCCTGTAAGTTCTCTCCTCTTTCCTGTTTTATCTTTATCTAACCAAAATACCTTCCTGTTTCTCAATTCCTCCAAAGTCCTTACTGTTTTAGAAGATGTTTGCATAAACTGTTCCTTTTGCCCAGAATGGTCTTTCTCTTCTATTCTTTTTCTGGTTAATTTGTGCATACCATTCAAATCTGATATGCTCTGGTTTAGTGGACATTTCTTGGGAAACGTCAGTACCAATTCCTACCATCTTCTACCAATAATCTCCTGATTTTCCATTAGAAAATTCACCTTTCCCCCATTTGTAGCCATAACCATGTGCTCTGATTAGATTAAATAATTCAGTGTCAATTATCTCCCGGAGGATAGGGTTTTTCCTAAGGATAGATAAACAAACCCTCTTCAGGCCAGTGAAAGAGAATGGATATCCGAGATTATGCAAGAGCCACCAGAAAAGACCCTCTTTATTTCTTTGGGTGGTATGATGGTACAAGTATGCGAGAGTTGCAGCTGCCAGAGCCATTTGAGGGTGCAAGGGAGAGCGAATGAAGCTGCTAGACGTTAGGAAAAAACTGTCATCACAGATAGCAGAACAAGAAAATTCAGGTTCTTGGAGATGTCCTGTAGGCTACTGAGTCAATTCTTACCTGAAACTAGATATACTTCTGGATTTTTTCAGTGTATTATACCAACAAATTCCATTTTAATTATTGAGCCACACTGAGTTCCATTTTCGGCCACTTGTAACAAAAAGATTTCTAACAAGATCTCCACTTAAATAGCACATCCTCACAGATGCCTGTCTGGACTAGAGACTAATTAGAGTTCCTCCGTTTCATGGTTTCTTAGTACCCTCTTATTCTCCTCCATTAGCCTAAAAGTTCTATGCTATATTTTCAGAGCCTGAAACAGTACTTGGTACGTAGTAGACACTCAAATATTTGTTAAGCATATATAAAGATAAGAACCTGAATTAGGAAGTAGCAATAAAAATAAGGGAAAGCATCAAACCACATGGAAGTGGAGGGGAGCATCTCTGTCCAATAAGACATTTAGCATCAAAAACTGTGTTG
Source organism: Theropithecus gelada (assembly GCF_003255815.1). Taxonomy (NCBI): domain Eukaryota; kingdom Metazoa; phylum Chordata; class Mammalia; order Primates; family Cercopithecidae; genus Theropithecus; species Theropithecus gelada. Next base: position 61,487,973 of record NC_037673.1, read on the forward strand.
GTGGGGTTCATTGCAACTTGATACTTTGCAGTGTTGTCAGTCATTCAGCATCAGTAAGGCAACATAGCTTGGAGGGGTTCCGTTTCACTGATTGTTGGTAATTATCTCTACTTTTCTGTGCTGGAAAACACCCACACAGGAACAGGAGTAGATGGTACCAAAATCACAATACCAGCTGCAGTTCCCTTAGACATGGTTGCATGTGTGTAGGCCTGGCTCAGATTGCAAAGAAAACACAGGAACCTCAAAAGCTGCTGCCGTGTTCATTGAGACCTCACCATCTGGGGTCTTCTAGTAGCTCTTCTTATTTTAAATGAAGTTATTTATCATATGAGCTGTAAATAAAAGCTATTTATCTATAACATGGCACTATATCTGTGTGTGGCTTTTTGAAGTAAATTCAGATTGAGTATCCCTTATCTAAAATGCTTGAGATCAGAAGGTTTTCAGACTTTGGGTATTTTCAGAATTGTGAATATTTGTATGTACATAGTAAGATATCTTGGGAGGTAGGACCCAAGTCTAAACATGAATTTATGATTCATATACATATTATACATATAGCCTGAAGGTAATTTTATTTTTAACTTTTTTTTAACTTTTAGGTTCAGGAATACATGTGCAGGTTTGTTAAACAGGTAAATTGTGTGTCATGAGGTTTTGTTGTGTAGATTATTTAATCACCCAGATAATGAGCATGGCACCCAGTAGGTAGTTTTTTGATCCTCACCTTCCTCTCTCCCTTTACCCATAAATAGGTTCCCCTGTCTCTTCCCTTCTTTGTGTCCATATGTACTCAATGCTTAGCTCCCACTTCTAAGTGAGAACATGTGGTATCTCATTTTCTGTTCTGTGTTAGTTTGCTTAGAATAATGGCCTCCAGCTCCATCCATGTTGCTGAAAAGGACATGATCTCATTCTTTTTATGACTACATAGTATTCCATGGTGTATGTGTACATTTCCTTTATCCAGTCTACCATTGATGGGCATTTAGGTTGATTCCATGTCTTTGTTATTGTGAATAGTGCTGCGATGAACATAACATGTGCATTTGTCTTCATGGTAGAACAATTCATATTCCTTTGGGTATATACTCAATAATGGGATTACTGGGTTGAATGGTAATTCAGCTTTGAGTTCTTTGAGAAGTCACCAAACTGCTTTCCACAATAGCTGAACTTGTTTACGTTCCCACCATCAGTGTGTAAGTGTTCCCTTTTCTGTGCCACCTTACTAGCATCTATGATTTTTTGACTTTTTAATAATAGCCATTCTGACTGGTGTGAAATGGTGTTTTGTTGTGGCTTTGATTTGCATTCATCTAATGATTAGTGATGTTGAGCATTTTTTCCAATGCTTTTTGGCCATGTGTATGTCTTCTTTGGAAAAGTGTTTGTTCACGTCCTTTGCTCACTTTTTAATGGGGTTGTTTTTTGCCTGTTGACTTAAGTTCCTTATAGAGTCTGCATATTAAACCTTTGCTGGATGCATAGTTTGAAAATACTTCCTCCCATTCTACACGTTGTCTGTTTACTCTGTTTAACAAAGTTTTTGTACATTGAACCATCAGTGAGCAAAGGTATCAGGTATCTTAGCACTCAAAATGTTTCAGATTTTGGATTTTTGGATTAGGGATGCTCAACCTGTACTAAATATTTTTTCTCCTCTGTCCTTCTAAAATCTACAGCATGCCAACATTTTTTTACTACTTCTTTGAGCTTTTATTTATTTGGGTCTCAGATAGATAGAATTTATCATTATTTAGATCCTAAGTTGAATTTTTACCCTAAATAGTATTATTTACTATTATCATTGATATTGACAATATTGCCAATTAAGTACTTATAAACTTTAATATAGTACCTAATAGTAGATGTCTAGTACTCAAATCTTCTTTGCTTTCCATCTCCTCATGTGTCAGTTTTTATTACACCTTTTGGTCTTAAGATCCCTTTACAATTTTAAATTTTTTTGAGAGCCCAACAAACTTTTGTGTACCATATTAGAAATTGAAACTAAGAAAGATTTAAGATATTTATGCATTCATATAAAGATAATAAGCTATCGCATGTTGTATAACTACTCGAGAAGAATGCCATTGTTTTACATTTTTGCCAATCTCTTTAGAATTTGGCTTAATAGAAGACACATGTATTCTCATACCTGCTTCTGCATGCAGTCTACTGCCACTTGTTGTTTTGGTTGAATTATGTCAAGAAAATCCAGCTAGACATGCAGTCATAAAAGGGAATAGTAGTATAATAGCTTTTCAGGAAAATTGTGGACATTTGTCTTTGATAATTACAGCAAAACTTGACAAGTACTAGATTTTAAAGGCTAGTTGCAATGTAGTCTTGACACCTGATATTAACTTTAAATACTCTATTACATTAAAATCCATGGGTCTGTCTTTGCACTTTGAGTGGTTCATTTACCCATGCATGATTTTTGTAACATCGTGTATTAGACATTTAGAAGATATTCGTTTACTGAATTATCTAACTCTTCTAAATGTTGACATATTTTATTATGCAGTATCAAAAAGTATTTGTTAACATCACCACCAGTCTCTTAACAAAAGTTGTTAAGTATTGGGAAGCTGTAAGCAAAAGCAAATTTTACAAACTTCTGACTTTTGCTTGAAAGTTCAAATTTTGTGATTTTGATTGGCAGCAAATACTGTCAGTTGTTTCCCTTGGAGTGACAGATTTACTTTGTTCTTTTTTGTGAAATTGTCTACCAAATAACCAAATCTGAATAATCAGCGTGTCTGACAATTGTTTGAATAAAAATGGTGTTCTATGAAAAAAGAAGCTAATGCAGGAGTTTGAGACCAGCCTGACCAACATGGTGAAACCCCTTCTCTACTAAAAATACAAAATTAGCCAGGCATGGTGGTGCATGCCTATAATCCCAGCTATTTGGGAGGCTGAGGTAGGAGAATTGCTTGAACCTGGGAGGCGGAGGTTGCAGTGAGCCAAGATCGTGCCGTTGCACTCCAGCCTGGGCAACAAGAGCGTAACTCTGTCTCAAAAAAAAAAAAAAAAAAATGCTTTTACTCAAAATAACCATTATGCTTTGGTATACAGCTGAACTGCTTTATGGTACTTCCCATTTCTGTCACTTGCATTATTAAAAGGGCAAAAACAATAAAAATACAAATTAATATTTTTCCAGATTGATTATGGATATTCTTAATACCAATGAGCTTTTCTTTTTTTCCCACAACTCAGTAAAGTTTGGCCTGCTGCCTTGATTCACACTAAGGCACTAACAGTTTAACCCACTATTACTTCTGCACCATCAGTACAATTGCCAACACAGTGAAAATGGCAAATAACATCTCAGTATATTATTTTGTTGTTTTTATTTTGTTTTTTGTTAGAGACAGGGTCTTGCTATGTTGCCTAGGCTGGAATCAGATTTCTGAGCTCAGTCCTCTAGCCTCAACCTCCAGAATAGCTGAGATCGCAGGCACATGTCACTGTCCCCAGCTTTTAATATTATTATGAGAATACTTTTGCCCTCAGGAATCTGTGAATCACACTTAAGAATTGTTATCCTAAAGGACCCATTTTACCCATTAAATATTTGTCTCCCACAAATACCCTATCATTTTATTTTGCTAGAGAGGAATGTGATTTTTATAAACTCATACAAAGATACTACAGAAAGTGAGGTGTCCCTTTCTGGAAATGTTTGTACTGCAGAAGAGGCTTAATTACAGAGGACAATGTGCGGTCTGAGTGATATTTATTCATCCATGCACAATTTGTTGAGAACTTACTATGGTGTTGTAATACACTGTGATATTTAGGGTTTAAGGTAGTGACATTTTTGTGAAATTGTCCCTGCATTCTTCAGATTGCAACAGATACAAGATTTTGGATATGATATAGCTTAGGTCACGTATTTTTAACTATTAAACTCGAAATAAAAATATATAAATCAAACACAATTAGTACTTGATATAATCTTTAAGTCTTGAATATATGAAATATAATTGTGTTGATGGAGAAGGCAATTTGAATGCTTATCCTTTACTTCTATGGTATATTTCTGTAATCCAAGAGAATATTGTTAAGTTTATTAATTTTGCACTGAAATATAGCTATGTCCCTCAATGTCTAAGGGGGATGCTTCCAGCAACCCTTCACACCCCATGGCAAATACTAAAATCCACACATACTCAAGTGCTACAGTAGGCCCTGTTGGGACCCAGATATATGACAGGTCAGCCCTTCATATCCACAGGTTTTACTTCTCACAAATGCTGCATTTTAGATTCATATTTGATGGCAGATGCAGAACCTGCAGACATGTAGGGCCAACTATATTTATTGAAAAAAATATGGATCCACATATAAGTGGATCCACCCAGTTCAAACCCATGTCAACTATATGTGTGTGTGTGTGTGTGTACACGCATATACAGGCATACCTCAGAGCTATTGGTTTGGTTCCAGACAATCACAATAAAGCAAATATCGCAATAAAATGAGTTGCATGAGTTTTGTTTCCCAGTGCATATAAAAAGTTATGTTTATACTGTTCTGTAGTCTGTTAAGTATGCAGTAGTATTATGTGTAAAAAATGTATGTCTTAATTTAAAAATACTTTATTGCTAAAAATATATGATAGATACTAAGTGAGCACATGCTATTAGGAGAAGTGATGCCAACAGACTTGTTTGTCACAGGGTTGCTACAAACCTGTAATTTGTTTTTAAAGCAATATCTGCAAAATGTGATAAAACCAAGCATGATCAAGTGAGGTATATATATTTTTGTGTATGTCTGTGTATATATACATGTGTGTGTGTATATCTGTATATACACAATACACAGTAGTCCTGCCTTATCCACAGAGGATATGGTCTAAGACCCCAAGTGGATGCCTGAAGCAGCAGGTAGTACCAAACCCTATATATATATATAATGTTTACACACATATGCTCCTCAACTTTCTATGGGTTTATGTCCTGATAAAGCCATTGTAAGTTGAAAACATAAGTTAAAAATGTATTTAATACACCTAACTTACCAAAAAAATCATTGCTTACCCTAGCCTACCTTAAATGTGCTCAGAACATTTCCATTAGCCCACAGTTGGGCAAAATCATCTAACACAAAGCCTATTTTATAATAAAGTGTTGACTATCTCATGTATTTATTAAATACTGCACTGAAAGTAAAAAACAATGGATCGATGGGTGCTCAAAGTATGGTTTCTACTGAATGCATGTAATTTTGACACCATCCTAAGTTGAACCATTTTCAGTTGGGCACCTTCTGTGCTGTGTGTACTGTATGTGTACTGTATTTTTTTCCTATATATACAACCTGTGATAAAGTTTAACTTACAAATTAGGCACAGTAAGAGATTAACAATAAAAAAAGAACAATTAACTATATTCTGTAATAAAAGTTATGGGAATGTGGCCTCCCTCTTCTGTCTCAAAATATTTTATTATACCATATTCGCCCTTCTTGTGATCTGTCAATCTGATAACTGAGACATGTATGAAATAACTAACAGGTGGGTAATGTATACAAAGTGGATATACTGGACAAAGAAATGATTCACATCCTGGGTAGGATGGCAGAAGATTTCATAATGTACCTAGAATGACACACAATTTAAAACATGAATTGCTTATTTCTGGAGTTTTCCATTTAATATTTTCAGGTAAATTTTCAGGTGAAACCACAAATAAGGGGGAACTATTCTATATACACACATACATATATATATAAAATAAGACTAGGTGAAAATTTTCACTTACTTTCTACAACTTTTTTAGACAATTTTTATTGAAAGCAAAGTGATACTTATTCTGTTCCTTTTCAACTGAGAGTTAAAAGTGGGATTATACAGTCATAGACTGGGTTAAGAAAATGTGGCACATATACACCATGGAATACTATGCAGCCATAAAAAAGGATGAGTTCATGTCCTTTGTAGGGACATGGATGAAGCTGGAAACCATCATTCTCAGCAAACTATCGCAAGGACAAAAAACCAAACACCGCATGTTCTCGCTCATAAGTGGGAATTGAATAATGAGAACACTTGGACACAGGAAGGGGAACATCACACACCAGGGCCTGTCATGGGGTGAGGGGAGCAAGGAGGGATGGCATTAGGAGATATACCTAAGGTAAATGACGAGTTAATGGAGTTAATGGGTGCAGCACACCAACATGACACATGTATACATACGTAACAAGCCTGCACATTGTGCACATGTACCCTAGAACTTAAAGTATAATTTTTTTAAAAAAAAGAAAATTAAAAAAAAGTGGGATTATAGAAAAGGGTATATTTTAGAAATAATAAATGTATCATACTGCTGGAAAACAGCAATATACATCAGTTGAACAGACTCAGAGATTTCTAGGCAGTAAGAAACAATTGTATTTGCATTTATTTAGAAAATGAAGCAAATTGATCTTTTAAATGCCCAAGAAAAAAAAAAACTGATGTAGGAGTGAGAGTTCTCATCAGAGACCTGGAATAATTTCAAGATCAAAAATCAATTAGGATACATGACATTATGCATTTGACAAAACCCATAGAATTGTACAACAAAAAGAGTGAGCCCTAATGTAAACTGTGGACTTCAGTTGTTAATAATGTATTAAAGTTCGTTCATCATTTATAACAAATGTACCACACTAACGTGGATGTTAAAAATAGGCAAAACTCTGTGTGTGTGCATGTGCATGTGTAGAGAAAGCATATGGAAATTCTCCGTACTTTCTGCACAATTTTTCTGTGAACCTAAAACTTTTGTGTGAAAAAAAAAAAATAAAACCTTTGTACCTATAGAAAGGTTACCTTGAGGTTGAGTCCTCGGCCACATGCTTATAATGCATATACCACAATAAAGGATCCTAACCACATTTTAGACAATAAAGATTGTTCTTTATTTCATTTAAAAAATGTTATAAAAGACACCACTGGAAAAATTATTAAAATTGGATGTACTATACAGTATACTATTGTGTTAATGTTTAATTTGCTGATTTTGATCATTGTGATGTGCAGTGTGATTATATGAAATAATATGAACGAGAAAGAGAATACAATAAAGGCAAATGTTAACAATTGATGAACCTTAGTGTAAGGTAGGGTTCTTTTTATTATTCTTTGTGCTTTTTCTATAAACTTGAAATTATTTAGAAATACACTTTTAAAAAAATTTAAAATACTAATGTTTTTCAAAGTCGAGAGCTTTCCTCCTCCTATTGGGTGGGCTGGCTGAGGTCATAAGTATATCATGTACCCTGTGAGTAATGCAGAATATATGATTTAAGCTCCTGAGAGTATTATCCAGTTGAGGAAGAAGTGTTTCCTTTTAATAGGTGAGTTAGGACTGGCATACAAGTTATAGGGATGCCTAGGGCCTTTTATTATGAAAACAAACTAGCAGCAGTCAAAACAAAACAAATATTATGTACAGTTGAATCTTTATTTTTACAAGATTTGGCAGGTGTCAAAAGATCTAGAAGAATGAGACTGTGGGGGAACTTTGTATTCATTAAAATGATCTGAAAATTGTTTAAAAAAATCAGCCAGGTAGCAGGAATATAGGTAGTGATATGAATCATCAGTTTTCAATGTGTGAGGCAACAGCATCAGCATTACCTGGGAACCTATTAAAAATGCAAATTCTCAGGCCCCATCCCAGACCTACTGAAGCAGAAACTCTAGGGATGGACCCAACATTATATAGTCTAACAAGCTTTCCAGCTGATTTTGATAGGCAGTAAAGGTTTAGAGCCACAGGTGTGAACATTACAATTGTTACTAGATAACCTGTTGAATAGTTGGCCTACTCTTGATCCTGCCCTTCCACTTCCCATGTAAAGAATAGCTAGCTTTGACATTTATACTCTGATAACACCATGGGAACTCCTTCCTAAATTCAAGGACGTGCCTGGTTCTTGGAGCTGGAAGGAGAAGCAGAGTCTGGAAATAGATTAGTGGTGGGTACGGAAAGGCAGTTCTCATGAGTGAAGTAAGTCCTTCACTCCCTAGGAAAACATTCTATATTTTAGCAATTGTGAGAATCCTGAGCCTGTATGCTTGCTTCCCACTTATAATACAAAAGATACATGTTTATTGACATATTTCGTTCATTTAGGATTTGCAGTCAATTTCCTCTATTCAGAGTAGTGATCTCTTGCAGAAAAAGACCTATACAAGTGAGGGAATCTGTGTCAGCTACCTATACTAATAAACCTAATCCCTTGTACATAAAAATAAAGCAAATATCCATAATGTAAAAGAAGAAACAAAAAACATGACACAAGGAAAAACAGATCCAGAAAACAAAAGGGATATTATGAAAGCTCTAATTAAGGCCAGGCGCGATGGCTCACGCCTGTAATCCCAGCACTTTGGGAGGCCGAGGCGGGCGGATCATGAAGTCAGGAGTTTGAGACCATCCTGGCTAACATAGTGAAACCCCGTCTCTACTAAAAATACAAAAAATTAGCTGGGCATGGTGGCGGGCGCCTGTAGTCCCAGCCACTGGGGAGGCTGAGGCAGGAGAGTGGCGGGAAACCGGGAGGCGGAGCTTGCAGTGAGCCGAGATCGCGCCACTCTACTCCAGCCTGAGGGACAGAGCAAGATTCCGTCTTTAAAAAAAAAAAAAAAAGAAGAAAAAAAAAATTAAAATTAAAATCATGAATGGGCAAAAGCTGGAACCATTCCATTTGAAAACCGGCACAAGACAAGAATGCCCTCCTCTCACCACTCCTGTTCAACATAGTATTGGAAGTTCTGGCCAGGCAATCAGGCAAGAGGAAAAAAAAAAGGAGGGGGGGGGCGGTATTCAGATAGGAAGAGAGGAAATCAAATTGTTGCTGTTGCAAATGACATGATTCTATATTTAGAAATCTCCATAGTCTTAGCCCAAAACCTCCTTAAGCTGATAAGCAACTTCAGCAAACTCTCAGTATAAAAAATCAATGTGTAAAAATCACAAGCATTCCTATACACCAACAATAGACAAACAGAGCCAAATCATGAATGAACTCCCATTCACAATTGCTACAAAGAGAATAAAATACCTAGGAATACAGCTAACAAGGGACATGAAGGACCTCTTCAAGGAGAGCTACAAATCACTGCTCAAGGAAATAAGAGGACACAAACAAGTAGAAAAACATTTCATCTTCATGGATAGGAAGAATCAGTATCATGAAAATGGCCATACTGCCCAAAGTAATTTATAGATTCAGTGCTATTCCCAAACTACCATGGACATTTTTCACAGAATTAGAAAAAACTACTCTGAATTTCATATAGAACCAAAAAAGAGCCCGTAGAGCCAAGACAATCCTAAGCTAAAAGAAGAAGACTGGAGGCATCACGCTACCTGACTTCAAACTATACTACAAGGCTACAGTAACCAAAACAGCATAATACTAGTACCCAAATAGACATATAGACCAATGGAACAGAGACCTCAGAAATAATGCCACCCATCTACAACCATCTGATCTTCGACAAACCTGACAAAAACAAGCAATGGAGAAAGGATTCCCTATTTAATAAATGGTGCTTGGAAAACCGGCTAGTCATATGCAGAAAACAAACTGGACTCCTTCCTTACACCTTATACAAAAATTAACTCAAGGTGGATTAAAGACTTAAATGTAAAACCCAAAACCACAAAAACTCTAGAAGAAAACTTAGGCAATACCATTCAGGACATAGGCATGGGCAAAGATTTAATTATGAAAACGCCAAAAGCAAAAAAAAAAAAAAAAAGAAAACGCCAAAAGCAATTGCAACAAAGGCTAAAATTGATAAAGAGGATCTAATTAAGCTAAAGAGCTTCTGCATAGCAAAAGAAACTATAATCAGAGTAAACAGGCAAGCTACCAGAATGGGAGAAAATTTTTGCAATCTACCTATCTGACAATGGTTTAGTATCCAGAATCTATAAGAAACTTAAATTTACAAGAAAAAAACAACCCCATCAAAAAGTGGGCAAAGGATATGAACAGATACTTCTCACAATTTTATGCAGCCAACAAACATATGAAAACAAGCTCAACATCACTGATCATTAGAGAAATGCAAATCAAAACTACAGTGAGATACCATCTCATGTGAGTCAGAATGGTGATTATTAAAAAGTCAAACAATAGATGCTGCTGAGGGTGTGGAGAAATAGGAATGCTTTTACACTGTTGGTGATAGACATATATATATATATATATATCAGAATACTATTCAGTCAATAAAAGGAATGAAATAATGGCATTCTCAGCAACCTGCATGGAACTAGAGACCATTATTCTTTTTTTTTTTTTTTTTAATTTATTTATTATTATTATACTTTAAGTTGTAGGGTACATATGCATAACGTGCAGGTTTGTTACATATGTATACTTGTGCCATGTTGGTGTGCTGCACCCATCAACTCGTCATTTACATCAGGTATAACTCCCAATGCAATCCCTCCCCCCTCCCCCCTCCCCATGATAGGCCCCGGTGTGTGATGTTCCCCTTCCTGAGTCCAAGTGATCTCATTGTTCAGTTCCCACCTATGAGTGAGAACAT
>NC_037673.1:61503552-61523393 GCF_003255815.1 Theropithecus gelada
GTTATAATTTCTGTTCTTATACATTTGCTGAGGAGTGCTTTACTTCCAATTATGTGGTCAATTTTGGAGTAAGTACGATGTGGTGCTGAGAAGAACGTATATTCTGTTGATTTGGGGTGGAGAGTTCTATAGATGTCTATTAGGTCTGCTTGCTGCAGAGATGAGTTCAATTCCTGGATATCCTTGTTAACTTTCTGTTTCGTTGATCTGTCTAATGTTGACAGTGGAGTGTTGAAGTAGAGACCATTATTCTAAGTGAAGTAACTCAGGAATGGAAAACCAAACATTGTATGTTCTCACTCATAAGGGGGAGCTAAGCTATGAGGATGCAACGGCGTAAGAATGACACAATGGACTTTGGGGACCCAGGGGGAAAGGGGGAAAGGAGTGAGGGATAAAATTGGATTCAGTGTGTACTGCTCAGGTGATGGGTGCACCAAAATCTCACAAATCAGCACTAAACAACTTACTCATGTAACCAAAACCACCTGTTCCCCCAAAACCTATGAAAATAAGTAAAATAACAAAATAAAGAGGACAATAAGGAATATGAAAAAGCATTATTAAATAAGCCAAAGAATGAAAATAAGCAGAAGAGTAAAATATAGTTAAAATGCATAGATAACAGTTATAAAGAACATGTTCCTGACAAGTAGACTCAGAGAGCAGTCTTTGTGTTTGGAGTTGAGAATATAATGTCTTGTTTAGAAGGAAGAGATTACAGATACTGAACTTCAACTATTTTTCATAACAGTTAAGATTAATCTCAAGAATACAAATAGGATATAGGCTGGGTGTGGTGGCTCACGCCTGTAATCCCAGCACTTTGGGAGGCCAAAACAGGTGGCTCACTTGAGCCCAGGAGTTCAAGACCAACCTGTCCAACATGGTGAAACCCTGTCTCTACTAAAAATACAAAGAATAGCCGGGCACCATGCCACATGCCTGTAATCTCAACTACTTGGGAGGCTGAGGCAGGAGAATCACTTGAACCCAGGAAGCAGAGGCTCAGTGTGCAGAGATCACGCCACTGCACTTCAGCGTGGGCGACAGAGCAGGACTTGGTGTCAAAATAATAATAATACAAATAGAATATAATAATAACAGTGAACACTCATAGTATGTTTTATATTATAAGCACTGTTTTAAATGCCTGGTTTGAGAAAAATGTTCTCAAGGCTTTAGCAAAAACTACAGAACCTGTAGAGAAAGAACAGAAGGGATGGGGGAGGGTAGAGAAGTATGGCCATGGCTAACATTTTTTGATAATTAATTACTATGTGCCAGGTATCATACTAAATGTATTAAGTGGATTACCTCATTTAATCCTCACAGCAGTTTCACAAATAAGGAAATTGTGAGTTATAGGAATTCTGCTAACAGACCTTCTACTATTAATACTAACCTCTGAGCTACCTCTTTCCTAACTACAGTAAATCCTCATTTATGTTGCTTAAAGCCACCATTTCCAAGAACCTACTGGTGATGTTTTAGGTGGATGCAAAGGTAATTGCAGTTTAGTAGCAAAAACCGCAATTACTTTTGCACCAACATAATATCAGTGACTTTAAGTGAAATAACACCACCAATTTTACCATAGGCTAATTGATATGAATAAAGAGTTCAATTTTTACAGCCTATTTCTGATCACAAAAGCATCACCAAACTTCTAAAGACCAAAACACCTCTAATATTAAATACTGAAATAAATGTGAGCTATACATGTATTAACGAAAGATGAATAAAAACAAGATAATTACTGGAGCCTGTCCTGGCAGTTCAGGGTACAAGGCAGAAACCAGGCCTGGATGGGACACCATCCCTTCACAGGGCACACTCACACACACCAGCACTCACCCCAACTGGGACCATTTAGACACACCAGTGTACCTAACATGCACATCTTTGGGATATAAGAGGAAACTGGATTACCCAGAGAAAACACACACAAACACAGGGACAACATGCAAACTCCACACAGACAGAAACTCCACACAGACAGCAACCCCAGCTCGAAATCAATTTTTTCTCATCATCGTTATAATAAGACAATGTTGAATGAAATGACATTATTAAGAACCTGCTGTACCTTTTTCCTAACAATTCCGTTTGGGAGGGGAGACAGGCTCATCATGTTTTCCCATAGCAAGGCTAATCCCATAATTACTCTGAGATTTGCTTTGCTTTCCTCCTGACACCACTTAGACTTTGACTCTTTCTTTGAGGTCCAGGAAGACACAAAATATAGAATAGAGAATGTTCCTTGCGCAGTATGAGAATGAAGTATGACGCCTTCTGCCTTCACTTTTCATCATGCATGGATGCTCATATTAAAACTCTATAACCTTGTGACAACCAGCTTATTTGCTGTGGTAGGAATGGGGTAGATAGAGAATCTACATAATTCTGGGACTGGTATACCTAACACCTATCTACTGTTGATTAAGCCAAAATACAGGTATACTTAATAGGTTTAGGTATATTAGGTTTAGGTATATTTTAGCACTAAGCACTATGTCACAATACTAAAAAGAAAAGTAGGCTTCTGGGTTTTCATGTATATTTTTAGTTTCTTGACTTTGAAAGGTAGCATTTCTGTTACTTTGAATACGCCACAAACAGATTATATGCTTCTCAAATATTTTCGTTCATTTTAACAAAATACAAAAGCTATCTTAAGGAAACCAATCTCACACTAAGAAAAAAAAGTTTTCTTGTGTTTTGCAGACTTTGAATAATGAGATGAGTACAGATGAAGACAATGAATATGCAGAAGAAAAGGATAGCTACATCTGTGCAGTGTGTCTGGACGTTTATTTCAACCCTTATATGTGTTACCCTTGCCATCACATCTTCTGTGAGCCCTGCTTACGGACTCTGGCCAAAGACAATCCTTCCAGCACTCCATGCCCATTATGTCGGACAATTATTTCTAGAGTCTTTTTCCAGACAGGTAACAATTCTCTTTCATTAACATGATTGTCTGATTATTCTACCTCTTGGTTATAGTTCTAAAGGTACTTTATAAATTATTAAAAAGTTACTGATAAATCACATATACCATAATTTGTTATTCTCCAGTTTATAAAACAGTACTTACCCAACTTATAAAACTGTTAGAATCATAGATGAGAATAGAGCCTCATCTCGAATTCCCTACTCTGCACTCAGGTCCTTTCTAAAACACTGTAACTAGTTGTTCGGCCTTGGACATTTCTAGTGTTAAGGAAGTTCCATTTGAAGCAGTGCTGTTGATTATTTATTCCTCGTATCTGCCTTCCACTACCCCTTATTCTTTGGCTCTTATTATTTCCTTTGGAGTCACAGAGAATAAATCCATAAATATCTATCTAAGTACAATTATTACATCTTTCTCCCAAACTCAAAATTTTCTCAACCTTCTTAATGTTCTTAAGGTTAAGGTCCTTCTCTTTGGACAGGAAAAAAGTCAAATTGGAGCAATGATTTGTTGACCTAATTTTCATGTAAAGATGTAATACAATATTTAAAACATTAATGAAGAGATAATGAATGTGGAACATAGAGAATGACTAAGGGTAGAATGATAGAATACACTACTGTGTGCTAAATGTTAGGTGGGAAATTTTCTATCTTCACATTCTCCTCTCAGCTGTAAAGGAGCTAAATGAGGATCTGAGTATGCACTACATTAATAGTAAAACTGAAGAGAATAAATACATGGTGCATCTTTCTTCCCTCAAGGAAATCCAAGGACCCACCTGCATGGGAGAATCAGATTATTAAAGTAAGCTTTGACTGTCCTACACAACCAGCTGCATGAAGGCTTGCAAACCTTTATAGGCTCAGTAATCAAACAAAGAAGAGAAACTAAAGCTGTGCCTCTCTGTTCTACCTAGTGTATGTAGACTGCAGCACAAAATTACCGCACTGAGCTTAGGCAGATCTAGAGCCAAAAGGACTTGCCAAGCACAGCAACTCTACCCCAGTCGAGAAATGTGGTCAGGACACCAGGCTGTCATCAGTCTCACCAGACAGTTCATTTACTCCTTTCATAGGGAAGACCATAAAGGGTACAGAAAGGAAAGGATGCACTTCCATGAGAGGGTCAAACCTTACTGGAAGTTCTTCTCTGGCCTCTGGCTGGAATGTTGAGATGTGGGAGAAAAGAATTATTTTCTAATACCAGATCTCTTGCTGTGTCTTTTGGGGTGACAAAAAAGAGGAGCACCAGTGACACCATTTGGTCAATGTTATCTCTGGCCAGCTTTACAAGCAAACATTTACTGAAAACTTGTTTTGATAGGAAGCGTCTAGGCAATATACAGTGTTTAGGCAGATGTTGTCCCTGCCTTCCATGATCTCACTTAACACTGGTAAGGGTTATAAAATGTATTTTCTTCAGGTCCTAAAACAGTAATGACTCAAGTTTTTCTTGGTTCATTTATTAAAACAAAAATTTCATATCTTCCTTTATTTTTAAAATCAGTTATTCTAAAATAAATCACATTGGGAATACTTATGGTCTTTTCCAATGTAGACTATATTTGGTTGTGTGCTGTCATTTACAGGCTGATAGTAGGAATATTCTACTTACTTGTTTATACTCTACCTCAAAAGGATTTGAGGTGATTTTTAAAATACATTTAATGAAGTAGCAGGACAAGGGAATTATGAATTGACAGATTATAAAGATCAGGTGAGGGTAGGTAGACAGATACATAAGCATATGATCCTACATAGTATTTTATTTTTAATGGCAAAAACCACAATTACTTTTGCACCAACATAATACTACAATTAGATGAAGTAATTGCTTTTAAATTTGCTTTTTCTGATTGCCTAAAGGAAAATAAAAGTCAATACACAAAGGATTCTCGGGAGCCATGAAAAAAAGAAAAAAGCATGCCAATTCTTCAGGATAAGCAAAGGTTTTTCTGGCAATTGTCTTTAAACAGATTTTTTATGTTATTTCTCCTCTAGGGCATATTGGGAGAGAGACTAGGCAATGTCCTCAAAAACATCGTCAGAGCAAATGCACTGCCAGGTTTTCTGGTGTTTTATCTTATGGTATTTTTTGGTAAAAGCTGAGGCAATATCATAGTATAAATTAGGGAAAGTAACATTGTTAGTAACCAAAGAATGTGGTTTAGTTTTCTTATAAAAATAACTTAAAATTATATAGATAATACAGTTTCATTATAGGAAAATCAGAAAATATAAATAAAATGTAAGCTCAAAATTAGCTGTATTTCTATCATTTAAAACTAATATCCTTCCAGAATATATCAGAATCAGATTATATTGTACATATGGTCTTTAAGCTGTTGTGTTTAACTTAAAGTTCTTGTGATTATATTATGGCCCTGCTTAGCCAGCCTACTCTTTTGGGAAATTTAGTTTATTTATTTATATTTATCTACTGATATATGTGGATAAATATTTGAACGCATTACAGAGTACTTCCTTGAGATGAATTTCCAGAAGTAGAAATGGTAGTTAAAGCCTACATATTTTAAGGGTACATATACATTGCAAAATTATACTGAAATTATTGTAAGCAGAAGTGTGTGAGGGCTTGTTGTCTCTAGAGTCCTGACTATCCTAATTTTCCTTTTTAAATTTGTGACCAGATTTTTTATATTTGGTGTCAGCTTTTGTTATATATGGTAATAAATTTTCCTTTTGTGTCATTTGTACTTTAATTTTGTTTATGGTATTTTTTGAATATGCAGGACTTCTACATTTGTATGTAGAAGTGACCTTTGCCAGGTAGTGATCTTGCCTTTATTAATTTCAAAGTTAGTTTTAGGCCTTTCCCACTACAGAATTAATTAAACATTCTCTTTCCCTATATTTGTTTAAGGTTTCAGTTTGTCCTCATGTCCCCACATATAACTCCTGTCCATTTATTCTGGTGCATGGTTTGGTAAATAATAAAGTACATTTTTTTGATTCCTTAGGCATGTGTCCTGGCAGCATTCATTGAACAGTCTACTGTTACTATGATGACTGAATTGTATTTCTTTAAAAAGCAATTACAGTAATTTCTAAAACGCTCTTTAGCAGCTATTCTTTTCATCTTTATCTTGTCCTATACTTTTACTCCACTTTTATAATTATTCTAGCATTTATGTTTTAATTACTCATGAGTGAATTAAACTTAATTTGGGGATAATTGACATTTTAATTGACATTTTTATAATATTGAGTCATTGTTGTCATGGTATAGCACCTCTCAATAAAGTTCCAAAATTTCCTTCCTAAAGACTCTGCACATTTATTAGTTTTGTACCTATATATTTTTGTTCTTGCTATTGTAAATGAGATTTTCTTCCCCTCATTTAGTTTTTGCTTTTTTTGATATTTTAGGAAACTTAGTTTCCCAGTCTTAGGCTTTTCTGTTACCACTCAGCTTACCTGGGAGTTATTTATTAAATGAATTAATTAGTTATGTCAGCTACCTCAGGTGTCACCATTCAAATTGTGTATAAACCAGGGACTGTTATTGTCATGGGGCCTTTTTAGAGATTAAAGTGGGAAAGCTGTCATTTTCTAAAGATATGTGTGGAATAAGGGATTAGTTGTAACGGTTCTATTATAGTAGCTCAATGAATAGAAATATAATGAAGTTACTCCCACATTTACTCCATTCAGTGTGCTTTAGAAAATTAATGACTTTAAAACTGAACTATAACAAACTAATTTCTTGTTTAAATTACTTTACACTGTTAGCTGTTGAGAAGTTGATGTGGGATAAGATATGTACAGAAAAGGGTAGAAACATTAATATCTATGTTTTTAATGGAAGTCAAGGTATACTGTTGAAAGTTGATAAAAAAAAAATTCATAGTGTTCACTGTTGGTTGCTAATTAGTATGCATAACCTCCTTCTTTCTTCTCAACATAACCCTTTGTATTCAACTCTTCCAACACAGACCAGGTGGCTCTTGGTAGCAGACCCCATCCTCTGCTCCTGGGTAATCTATCCCCTTTGCCAATAATTGGTTCACAAATAGGCATGTGGTCCAGTTTGGGTCAATGAGATGAGAAGGTTTGTCTTTCCTTTTAAGACATGAAATGAAGAAACCATTTTCTCTCCCTTTGGACATAAACAAGAAAGTATATAACAGAGATAGTTACAAGTACCTGTCTTATGAGACTTAGTATGAAGTCTTATTTTTGGATTGTAGAACTTAGGACAGACATGAACATGAGGTCTTGAAGACACTGTTGGACCAGTGATTCGGCCAAGTTTGAAGCCCATGCTTTAATACATGAAATATTAAATTTGTTAATTAACTAAGTCAGTTTGAGTAAACTTTCATTAGTTTGAACCAAGAGCAACGTAACAGATAAAAGCATATCAATTATTTGATAGGTGAGAAGGGAGGAAGGTAGTTTAAAAAAACTTATATCCCCTTAGAACAACATTAATAATGAAGTTTATAAATGAAGAAATAATTCTGGATTGGTGCTATAAGAAGCTCAGTGGACACTTCCCCAGCAAAATCAGCATTTAACTGGTGAAAATAATTTTTTAAAAAAACAGATTAGAGGTAATCCTAAAGACATACAGCAAATGAAGCATTTATTCAAAAATATCTACTAAAATCTACTGCTATTATAGGTAAGAATGAGAGCCTATAGCATTTGAGACAGGACCAGCTTTCAAACCCATCACTGCTAGCTCAATGTAACGAAAGCTTTAATTCAAGTGGGTACAACTAGGAAGATTGGGCTCCCTCCGTCCATTCTCCCACTCCCTAGTCTGGTGCTATAGTTTCACCACAGGGGAAGTAGACCACTGATATCACTTATCCTCTCAGCTTCATGTTGCAGAAGCTGTATTCCAGGCAGGCGCAGCCAAGAGCACTGGAGCTCCCTTCCCCACCTATCCTCCACTTGTAAGGTGGAAGTTTTACTGCAGGCACATGAGTCTTAGTATCCTGAGCCCTGAGCTCCCTCACCCCGGTTTGCTAATAGGGCAGATGTTCCAAGCCAGGAGAGCCAAGCCAAACCAAAGAAGATCAGGAGCTACCATTCCTGCCCAGTGCCTTACTCATAAAGCAGGAGTGTTACACTGGGAGAAACAGACCACTGTCCTTGTGCCCAGCTCTAGTGCAGTGATGCAGAGGTTCTGCCAAAGGGAGGAGACAGACACTAAGAACAGAAAGCTCTGAAGCTCTATTTAAAGGAACTGATTTTAATTAGAACAGGATGTAGGGAAATTCTTGCCTATGAATTGTGTGTTGTTGAAAACAGTGGAGTTTTTGATGGTAAGCAATTTAGGGGAGACTGGTAGCTCTAGTAGCAAAAAGCAAAATAATAAATAAACTAGAAGATAATCACAGAAAGAGACAGCTAAGAAGAGCCTTCCTAAGGTGCAGTAAACCTCAGACTGGCAGCACAGGGCTCCTGCCAAAGAGATGGACTTTAAATGAATCAGACTATAGAGCACGTTATGCCCCAGGGAATTGTTAGAAACAGTAGAGCAATCACCAAGCAATTAGTAGAATCTAACAGCTGAGTGTGATACTAATAAAGACAGTCCAGACAGAAGCTTAAAGGAGAGATTATGGAAAGAGACAGTCAAAGAACCTGGCGAAAGCTGTGTGCAGTCATCCTTGGTGATCAGGGAGACTGATCACACATTCCTTAGTCTGTATTCTGGAGTATCATCAGAGGCTGCATACAGTAGGAGAAACAGACTTCCCTAAACTAATTCATCCACGTTACCAAACATAAAAGAAATTAACTAAAACCTCCAGGAGGAGAGTCCAGAAAGAAGCCCATACATCTATGGTTAATTGATTTTTGACAAGAGTTATAAGAATTAGCCTTTGTGTCATTTCAAAACAATGGCACTGGGACAACTGGATACCCACATGTAAAAGAATGAATTTGGACCCCTACCTCGTGCCATGTATATGTTAACTCAATATAGAAAAAAGAACTAAATGTGAGGGTTGAAAATATAAAACTCTTAGAAGAAAACGTACAGATAGTTTTTTGTGAACTAGGATTAAGCAGCAGCTCCTTAGATATAAGACCTGATGTATGAACAGCCAAAGAAAAAATAGAGTTCAAAGTTGAAAACTTCCTTGCTTTAAAGAATTTATCAAGAAAGTAAAAAGACAACCACAGAATGAAAGGATATATTTGTAAATCATGTGTATGATAAGGATCTAGTATCTGGAATATATAAAGAACTCTTTTAATAAAAAGACAAATAACCCAATTGAAAAATGGGCAAAAATTGAAGAGACAGTTCTCCAAAGATGATTTTAAAATGGCCAATAAGCATGTGAAAAGATGCTCAACATCATTAGTCACTAGTGAAATGCAGATTAAAAGTATAATGAGATATCACTTCATACCCACCAGCATGGCTACAATCAGAAAGATAAAAACAAGTGTTGGTGGGGATATGGAGAAATCGGTACTTCTGTATATTGCTGGCTGGAATTATAAAATGTTCAGTCACTTCAGAAAACAATAAATTTCAACATGGCAGATTCCAGGTATGCTTGTGGGTTCACATTCATTGACTGATAACCTCACATCTTTTCACACTTGGAGCTACCACATTTTAGATGTGGGCCTGTTCCAGGAGGTGCCATGTGCTTCCCAAAAGAATCTGCAGGCCAAGGACGGGAAAAGGGCGTAATTTAGAAACGTTTTGTGGAATGGGGTTATCCAGGTGAGGGGATCCCTCCCACAAAGACATCATTGTCTTGGGTTGAGAGGATCCATTATCTTTTCTTGTTGACTTTCTGACTGCAGCATTCAAACCAAGCATGCCATTTCTCCCATTGTGTACTGACTCTGGAGGGCATTCCTATCTTCCTGCAGGCATTGCTACTAACAGACCCAGTTTCAGCTGTTCAGATCCCAGTCCATAGTCACATAGAAGATAGGAGTGTTTCATGGGTTGCCAAGGGAGCCACGGTCATTGCAACATGCCTCCCCACAGTGAACTTTCTCACTTCTGTCACCCCCACCCCATTTACAATACACCCATGCCTCAGCAAGGATGATTCCCTTTATTGTTACATTATTTTCCTCCCTTAACTTCCCTCTCCCTTTAGACCATACACCACCCCCCAACACCAGTACTCATGGGCCTTAACATAGTGGAACCAGGTGCTGATGAGCAGATGTATGGGTGAACTCCACTGGAGAAAGGAAAAGGAAATAGCTAATTACCTTGTCTATGGAAGTCCCAGACTAGGTATGGAAATTACATTTAAACTAACTAGGATTTTAAGTGATGGAACAGAAAAATACCAGGGATATTATGACTGTCACAGTAATTGGAGCATGCTCCTAGCATCTAGACAGCAGGGTGGGGATGACATATCCTGCAGCACTTGGCCAGTCCCACACAATGAAGAATATCCTGAGTTCTGTCTGATGTTCTGATGTCCTGCTGGACATTATCCAAGATATACAACTCATTTGCAAGAATATCATGTGTCTCTTCTTATCCACTATGACAATTTATCATTTGTCTTGGTCTATTGTCCTTATTCCCATTAAGGCCATTTCACACTTTCTCTTATTTTATACCAGTAAGTCTGGTCTGTTAATTCTAATGCTAATAATGGTTTTATTCTTGCCTCCGTATATACCTCTACTCTTCGTTTTTCTGTTCATCTTGTACTTTTAGTCTCTGTTTCTAAAAGCCATACTTGTCACGATACATTCTAGTGTAGTCATTCTTAAACTTACAGAATTGAGTATTTTTAAAATAAAAAGGAATAGCAAAATAAGCATGGTAGTTAGAGCAGTGTTTCTCAAACATTTCTATACCACTTTTACAATTTTCACTAAATCCACATACCTTGTGATTTTTTTAAATCTAAGGGTTTTCTTTATATCAACAGTTTTTTTCTTAAGTACTTATTTTAACCTCATTCTTAGCAATATATTTGTGAATTTATGGATTTGATATTTAGTTTATATATTTTTTCTAATACCTCGAGTAGGTAACTGAAAATTTTTAATATGTTCATTCAATTCAACCCAAAATTATCTCACATATTACTCGTGCTTTGCAAACCAATTTTTGAAACACACTGACTTATATACATGCAGGTTTCTCGCTAGGAAAAAAAAAAAAAAAAACCTGAAGACAGAAACACTTAAAACAATCCCTGGAGTTTAGGGGTAAAGATAGAGGAGTAGAACAGATCATTCTATCATTGTTGATTTTTTAAGCTGTACTGTACCACTTGATTTTTTTAAAAAACCATCAGAATGAGTTACTTTTACCCTTTTAAAAAAGTAAATAAACCAAACTGCAGCATTAAATGATGGTGGGCATAGAGGGTGAAGTCCTATGTCTTTTCACACAGAACACAGAGAGAATCATGACTTGTTTGAAGCCAAGGATGGATTCAGTGATTACCTTTTGTGGAGCCACCAAAATTTATCTCTATTCATAGCTTTCAAAAGACTTTTCCTAAACCCTTAAGCATAAATTTATATAAAAATAATTATAAGCATCATAAAAGTATAAAATAGCATTTTGTATCATAGTAAAAGCTCAATAAAGTTATAGTTTAATTAGGATTACTTTAATAGATTTCCTTATTTCTGTAACAGTGGGCAAACCAGTTATTCTCGGACACAGAAACAGTTACTGAAATGATTTTTCAGTGCTCCAGAGCCATTAATGGACATCAGTAAGCACAAGGTAAACATAACTTCCTGGGGCAAAAAGCTTGGATAAATGTTCTAACGTAAAAAAGTTTTCTAATACTACAGATTTCTCCTAGGGGAAAGTGTTTAAAAATGATTGCAACAGCTTTTTATTCTAGTAAAAAAAAAATTATACTGAATTATGAGTACCAAATATTGTACTACCAAAAACTAAATGAAATTAAAATGGACAAATTTTAACTAAATCTTACTTAATAGAAACTCCTAAATATTAACATTTGCTAAGCATGTGTTGCTTACTATAATGACTTACATATTGTAAAATCTATAACTCCATTTTGACAAAGTGTCAGGTAAAGAAATTTTGTTTTTTTAATTTTGTCTATTTTGTATGCTTGTGTCATCAGGCTGCATATTCATCGGAGATTGGGACTTCTCAGACTAGATTATAACCTTTTAACAGTTCACTAGGAAAAGATGAAAATCAGATTCAAATATACTTTGTTTCATCCATGTTTCCGTGAATTTATTGAACCATCCTTGCATTTGTTACATAAATCCCACTTGATCATGGTGTATCATCTTCTTGATGCGTTGTTGAAATCCGTTTACTAGTACTTTGTTGAGGATTTTTGCATCTATTTTCATCAGGGCTGTTGGCCTTAAAACTTTTTTTGTTATTGTCTCGTCTGGTCTTTATTATTTTTTTTCCTTCTAATTTGGGATTTAGTTTGTTCTTGCTTTTCTAGTTTCTTGAGGTACATCATTAGGTCATTTATTTGAAATCTTTCTAGTGTTGTGATGTATGCATTTATTGCTATGAACTTGCCTCTTAATACTGCTTTTGCTGTGTCTTGTAGCTTTTGGCATATTATGTTTCTATTTTCACTTGTTTCACATACTTTTAAAATTTAAATTTCTTTCTTTATACGTTTGTCTTTTAGGAGCATATTGTTCAATGTCCACATATTTATATAGTTTCTAATGTTCCTCTTTTTGATGTCCAGTTTTATTCCATTGTGACCAAATAAGCTACTTGACATAACTTCAAGTTTCAAAATTTTTTTATACTTCTTTTGTTCTAACACATGGTCAACCCTAGAGAATGGTCCATGTGCTGATGAAAGGAATGTGTAATCTACTGCTGTTGGGTGACATGTTCTTTAAATGTCTGCTAAGTCCATTGGGTCTGTGGTACAGCTTCAATCCAATGTTTGTTAATTTTCTGTCTAGATCTGTGCAGTGCTGGGAATGAGTTATTAAAGTCTCCAACTGTTATTGTATTGAGATCTATCTCTCTCTTTAGATCTAATGATACTTTCTTTTATCTGGGTGTTCCAGTGTTTGGGTACATTTTTATAGTATTTATAATTATTATATTCTTGTGCTGAACTGATTCCTTTATTGTAATATCGCTGCTTTTCAGTTTTTAACTTGAAGTCTGTTTTGTCTGATATATCTATTTCTGCTTACATTTGGTTTGTGTGGATTTTTTTTTAATTTATTTACTCTCAGTCTATCTGTATCTACATGTGAAGTGAGTTTCTTGTATGCAGCATAGAGTTAGTTATTGGGGTTTTGTTTTATTTGGGTCCATTCAGCAAGTCTGTATCTTTTAAATGGGGAATTTAATCCATATACATTCAAGGTTATTACTGATAGGTGAAAACTTACTCCTGTCATTTTATTGACTTTTTTCTGGTTGTTTTGTATATCCTTTGTTCTATATTTCCTCTCTCATTGTTTATTTTTGTGGTTGGGTTTTTTTGTAGTGAAAAACTTTCTTTTCTTCTTTGTATTGATTCTACCAGTGAGTTTTATAGTTTCACATATTTTCATGATGGTTACTGTCTTTTCACTCCCAGATACTAGACTTCCTTGAGCATTCCTTGTGAGACCAGTCTAGTGGTGATGAATTTTCTTAGTTTTTGTTTGTCTGTGAACGATTTTATTTCTGCCTGGACCTGGATGTCCATCTGTTTCCGAAGACTTGGGAAGTTTATTCTGTTATTTTGTAAGTTTTCCTAATCTTTTTTCTTCTCCTTCTGGAATGCCTATAACACAAATATTTGCTCAGTTAATGTTCTCCCATAAATCCTGTAGGCTTTCTTCATTCCTTTTTCTATCTTTTTGTCTCCTTTTGTTATTACAAAAAAAAAAAATTTGTTTTCAGGTTCTGAAATTATTTCTTCTGCTTGGTCTAGTCTCTTATTGAAGGTCTTTATTTTATTTTTATTTCATTCATTGAGTTCTTCATCTCTAGGATTTCTATTTAGTTCTTTAAAAATATTTATCTCTCTTGAATTTCTCATTCAAATCATGAGTTGTTTTCCTGATTTCATTGAATTTTTTTTATCTGTATTCTCTTTTATCTCACTGAGTTTAAGATTGTTATTTTGATTTATTTTTCTGGCATTTCATATATTTCCTTATGATTTGATCTCTTACTGGAGAATTATAATTTTCCTTTGGAGGTGACATGTTTCTTTACTTTTTCATAGTTGATGTTTCTCTACATCGATTCTAATCATCTGGTGGAAAATTAGCCTCTCTCAGTTTTTTGGAATAGGTTTTATATGGAAAGACTTACTTGTATAAATGGTCTTAGGGTGTCAGTTCGATGGGGTACATTGGCTTTGGTTCTAGGTGGATACAGTTGTCTTCATATAGTTTCTTCAACTGTAATCCACACTACTTGTGTTTGTAAGTTACTCATACTGGCCTATTTGTGGTGATGGTGTTGCAGCTTTGCCAGGGGTGAACTCACTGGGCTGTTTCTCAGGACTGGGTCATGTGTGTACACACAATGAGTCAGCCAACTTGGAGTCTGGCTTACTGGGGTTTGTGTCACAGTGCTGTTACCCTGGCTGGGAGCATGGGCATGCAGTTGCACAGCCAGCCTGGGGATGTGCCTACCAGGAGCAGCTCATGGGGCTGTTTCTAATGCCTGGGAGGCAGGCGTACAGTGACTCAGCTATCCTAGAGACATGTCTGCCAGGGACTTCCCATCATACTATTTCTCAGGCCTACAACATGGGCACAAGGTGGCTCAGATGACCTGGGGTGTACACACTGGGGGCAACCCACAGGATGTTTCTCAGGCCCAGGACACAGCTGTATGGCTGTTCAACTGGCCTACAGGTGATTCTGAGGGTTGGGGAGTGGCCCATGGGGCTGTTTTGTAGACCTGGAATGCAAGCCC
Organism: Theropithecus gelada; assembly: GCF_003255815.1. Taxonomy (NCBI): domain Eukaryota; kingdom Metazoa; phylum Chordata; class Mammalia; order Primates; family Cercopithecidae; genus Theropithecus; species Theropithecus gelada. The sequence continues at coordinate 61,518,401 of NC_037673.1, forward strand.
AGGGTTGTTTAATACGCCTGGATGCATGCTCACCAGAGGCTCCCTACATGGCTATTTCTTGATCCTGAGACATGGGTGCACAGCTGCTCAGCCAGCCTTTGGGCATGTCCGCCAGGGATGTAGGTATGAGGCTGCATAGTTAGCTCAGGGGCATGCCTCCCCAGAGCAGCCTGCAGGCCTGTTTCTCAGGCCCATATTAGGGATACAGGACCATTGGGGGCATGCCAGGGCTATGCTTCAGGTGACGGGTGCTATATGGCTGCTTCTCAGGTCCTGAGCATGGGTGCATAGCCCTTCTGCTGGCCCAGAGGTGTATCTGCTGCTTGGAGGCTCAGGAGGTCTCTTCTGCTTAGGGGACGACATGCAGTAGATTGGCCAGCTCAAGGGCAGGTTGCCCTGGGTGGAACTGGCAGACTCTTTCTCCAGCTGAAAATGTGACAGCAGGGGTTGATTTGCCTACTATGCTTATTCAGACTCACAGCCAATTCATGCCGCTGGAATTGTGGTTTTCAGCCACCTGTGTAGGCTTTGTATAATGAAGATGGGGCCCCAATGCTGGAGAGATAGATGCAGAGGCTACTGGTCCCCAGAGTAGTGTACTCCAGAGGCAGCTCTCATCTCAAGATGATACCATGCTGCAGCAACTTGGCTCACAGGGGGTTGGTAGGAGTGGAGCATGCACCCTTTGTCCTCCTAATCTTGGGCAGTGCAGCTGCATAAATTACTGGAAGCTTTCCAAACTGGGATCAGGGCTTGCAAGGACTATGGAATTCTCCTATTGTAAGGACTGATAGGTGTTTGTCAGGGAGACGAGGGTCAGGGAATGATCTTTGGCTTCCCTTTTCCCGACACGGAAGTCCATCTGGACCCCAAACAGATCTGATCTTAGTTGGGGAGATAGGAGTGCAGAAATCAGGTGCCTCCACACTGCCCTCCTGGACTTCCAGTGACCACAGGTGCATCTCCACTCCTGTGCTGCACTCCAGCACTCAGCCTTCGACACTCAAGTCAAATCCTAGCTGTATATTTGTTCCCTTAGTCCTTTCCCATGAGGAGGTGGGAGATGAATGCCAGGTGTCTGTAGTCAGCTATCTTGCTGGTATCACTCCTCCAAGTTTACTTCCAGAAGATACATACATAAGCATTCGTCGGCATGGGGTGAGATATTCCTGGTTGGTGTCTCCTTTCCCAGCATATGAAGTATGCTGTTTTGGCCCCAGATCCCACAGGGTGTGCCGTTACTAGTAAACCTGGCAGCTATCACTTGGTGAGCACCTGCTATATCTCGAGAGCTGGCTCTGAGACTTAAACTGTTCTAATTTCTGTGATTCAAACTGATAATTTTCTGTTGAATATAAGCTTTAACAGTAAACCCAAACTTTTCACTAACTTGTGTTGTTCACCTTATAAATAAGTATTTTGAGTGCCTCACATGAATACAAAATGAGTTTCACCAGAAGGGTCCCTTGCAAGTGAAACTTTCTTACCCTTCTTGTAAAGGTACAAAGCAAGCATTGCTCGTGAAGCCCCGAAGATGGTTTTAAAACAGTTCGTGAATTTTTATTGACACAGAAGGTGGGTCAAATGCCAAATATATTAACCCGTCTCCATTCTTACTTAAGAATAGCAGATGTACTTAGCACAGCATCCTCACTGAACCATACTCTTGCCTACTGTTCAACAATACAAAGAAAACTATTTTAGTTATATACCACTGGAAAAAAAATAGTAAAACCAACGTATTAAAGGATAAGAGTGAAATGAGATTTAAAGTTCTAAAGATCACCTCACAAGATATTACTAAACCAAAAGCTATGTTAAATATTGAGGATTTAGCATCAGCTGGTAAACATTATTTTGGTAGAGGTCTCCCTTTTTACACAGATCACTTACTGGGACTCTGATTCCTAGTCTTGTCTGTTCCTTGCAAATGTGTCCTTTATTGTACATTAAGTTCCTGGAGCCAAAGAATGCCTATAAATAAGCATATGCAGCACATATTGAAACTTGGGATAGTCAGATCTCCTCTCAAGGGCAGGACCCATCCTAAACATAGGTATATAATGCAAAACTCTTGAAGTAGTCTAGTAGTAGTAGTAGTAGTAGTAGAACACATTATAAATTTATCAGATCATTTTTTTGCAGTTTGTATCTCCAGGAAAAAAAATAATATATCCAACAACAAAGAAGAACGGAATTCTGAGGAGAAAAAGCCTTCAGAATTATGAGATAATTTTAAATGGGTAAACAAGGCCGTCAGTAATCTGAATGAGATGGCTAGACATACATCTCCTAGTCTTTTACATTTGAACATAATACTATTAGGTCCACTTAAATGACTGTGCCTTATATTTATAATAATGTTCTTATCTTCCCCTCCTGAATAAGACTAGGGCACCCTGAATAAACTTATCAAAACACTTGTAACTTTAGAATTATCTTTTTACTAGATAGGATTTAATAATACTTTACCTATCATACAGCTTTAACTCCTGCATTTAGCAGAATGCCTAAAACTATTCTTAACATATTTACTTAATTATAATGAATTGTTTACATAAAAAGTTACCAAAATTTAAGCATAATGCTGAAATCGAAGTTGCACCACCATATTGATGAAGTCTGTGGTTTAAAGTTATCCTAGTATGTGTGGTCGTTCTTTTTTAGATTGTGATATAATACCGTGAAACCTTATGGTAACACATCCTGTAATAATGTGAATTCTGATCTTACGTAGTTGGTGATTGCCTCCTGCCCTCAGGCAAATTAAGACTAGAATTCTTTTATTCTAACAGTCACTTGATAATGTCACACAAAAATGCTGCTGTTTCCACTGCCACTACAACCACATTTAACTAAATGTATAATTGAAATACACTTGAGATCAAACAAACCTGCACGTTATGCACATGTACCCTAGAACTTAAAGTATAATAATAAAAAATAAATAAATAAATAAATAAAAGAAAAAGAAATACACTTGAGATCTTTCCAGGATATTGTTTTTTTTGTCTTTTTCTAGCATACTCAACAATATTAAATACTGATTAAATGCAATAAATTATGTGTTTAAATAAGCATCGACAGCCTAATAGGTAGCATCGGCTGAGGAGGAGATAAAGATAGTTTTCATCACCTTTTACTCCAAGCTGTACATCTTAGTCTGCCTTCAGATTTTTCTTAATGTTTCTTCCAGGTAATTTTAGGAAGTGTAGTATTGAATATTGTATTTGTTGCCAAATTCTACATTTCCAAATTCAAATGTCACTGGAATGGGGCAACACAGAGCTACAGAAAGAACAATATCCTTGGATAAGTTTAGTAAAGTTTTATAATGGAATGAGATAAACCTTAACATATTTAAATAAATTCAAATAATTTAATTACAGAAAAGGACCATTTCATCTAGTTGTTATCAAATCTATCTGTGCATCAGAATCACCCAAGCAGCTTGTTAGAAAGCATAGACTCCCAGGTCAAATACACAGCAATTGTGCTTGCACATGTCTGGGTGAGGTGCTAGAATTTGTCATTTTAACAAGCACCCTAGGTGATTTTGATATCCAGCCAAACATTCTGGAATCGCTGATCTAGTACAATGCCCTACAGACAGCAATTACATTTAATTCATCTCTGTATTCCTAGCTGGATCAGCAAAGTGCCATGCATATAGCAGGTGCAAGATAAATGTTTGCAGGAGATACAGCAGGAAGTTGGTACAAAGAGAAGTTCTGTGACTTGTGGAAGGCCCTCCAGTTAAGAAGCTTTGGAAACCACTTCTTATTTGGCCCAGCAATGGAGGGACAAGGGCTTCTGGATCCTCTTTTAACCATCTTTCCAAACAAATATAGTATATTACATCATCCAAAATTGGTCTCATAAGGTTATAGTAAGCACATGCAGGTGTATATGTTCAATGGTATGTTGCAGGTACGATTCCCATCTCATCTTGCAAATTTCAATATAGCAGCTTCTCTAATAGGTGTTATAAAAATATTTCTAACCCTTGCCTGCTTCAGTGCTTTAATATACGAGTTTAAGTAGCTTAAAACTACATTGTGTAGTTAAGTTCCTTGAAGACAGGCAACAAAATGTCATGGACATCATTATTACTTTCACTTCTCTCATCTACCCCCTAGAAAGTTTGTGGCCAGTTATCAAAACTGCAGGTATTAGATGACTTTTACAACGTCCTTTTGATCTGCTGTACTAGAATTCAATTACATTTCCAAATAAGTTCTCAGTATAAGAGAGGGTAATGCAATGGGATTCTCCAGTTATTGCTCAACATTTTAGAACATAGCTACCAATTTTCTGGAAGGAGGAGGAAGAGGGAGAGGAAAAGGAAGGGAAGGGAAGGAATAATAAGAATCCCTAAGTTGCAGACTCTTCACCTTCGTTTGCATTATCTGCCATATGACACACCACATGGGTCTCATTTCCAAGGGCATTTAGAAAGTTGTGCGTCAATTTTCCCAAGAGTTAATACAATACCACTTATTTGGGGGGATTTTTAACCTCTCAGAAAATACCCTGAATCTTAGTTGTTAAGCCCTAAGAAAAAGACCATATTACTGTAAATGAATGTTATTTGATAACTTCTTTCATTTTCTTCATCAATATGAATGACACTGACAAGCCCCTTTAACCAAGTGATAGTGCCATAAGCATCTTACACTAAAGGGCTGTAAATGGGCAGTGGGAAAAGTGGACTTTATTTTTTTTTTAATTTATTTATTATTATTATACTTTAAGTTGTAGGGTACATGTGCATAACGTGCAGGTTTGTTACATATGTATACTTGTGCCATGTTGATGTGCTGCACCCATCAACTCGTCAGCACCCATCAACTCGTCATTTACATCAGGTATAACTCCCAATGCAATCCCTCCCCACTCCCCCCTCCCCATGATAGGCCCCGGTGTGTGATGTTCCCCTTCCCGAGTCCAAGTGATCTCATTGTTCAGTTCCCACCTATGAGTGAGAACATGC
>NC_037673.1:61533381-61566422 GCF_003255815.1 Theropithecus gelada
AGAAATAACTAAGATCAGAGCAGAACTGAAGGAGATAGAGACACAAAAAACCCTCCAAAAAATCAATGAATCCAGGAGTTGGTTTTTTGAAAAGATCAACAAAATTGACAGACCGCTAGCAAGACTAATAAAGAAGAAAAGAGAGAAGAATCAAATAGACGCAATAAAAAATGATAAAGGGGATATCACCACCGACCCCACAGAAATACAAACTACCATCAGAGAATACTATAAACGCCTCTACGCAAATAAACTAGAAAATCTAGAAGAAATGGATAATTTCCTGGACACCTACACTCTTCCAAGACTAAACCAGGAAGATGTTGAATTCCTGAATAGACCAATAGCAGTCTCTGAAATTGAGGCAATAATTAACAGCCTACCAACCAAAAAAAGTCCAGGACCAGATGGATTCACAGCTGAATTCTACCAGAGGTACAAGGAGGAGCTGGTACCATTCCTTCTGAAACTATTCCAATCAATAGAAAAAGAGGGAATCCTCCCTAACTCATTTTATGAGGCCAACATCATCCTGATACCAAAGCCTGGCAGAGACACAACAAAAAAAGAGAATTTTAGACCAATATCCCTGATGAACATCGATGCAAAAATCCTCAGTAAAATACTGGCAAACCGGATTCAGCAGCACATCAAAAAGCTTATCCACCATGATCAAGTAGGCTTCATCCCTGGGATGCAAGGCTGGTTCAACATTCGTAAATCAATAAACATAATCCAGCATATAAACAGAACCAAAGACAAGAACCACATGATTATCTCAATAGATGCAGAAAAGGCTTTTGACAAAATTCAACAGCCCTTCATGCTAAAAACGCTCAATAAATTCGGTATTGATGGAACGTACCTCAAAATCATAAGAGCTATTTATGACAAACCCACAGCCAATATCATACTGAATGGGCAAAAACTGGAAAAATTCCCTTTGAAAACTGGCACAAGACAGGGATGCCCTCTCTCACCACTCCTATTCAACATAGTGTTGGAAGTTCTGGCTAGGGCAATCAGGCAAGAGAAAGAAATCAAGGGTATTCAGTTAGGAAAAGAAGAAGTCAAATTGTCCCTGTTTGCAGATGACATGATTGTATATTTAGAAAACCCCATTGTCTCAGCCCAAAATCTCCTTAAGCTGATAAGCAACTTCAGCAAAGTCTCAGGATACAAAATTAATGTGCAAAAATCACAAGCATTCTTATACATCAGTAACAGAGAAACAGAGAGCCAAATCATGAAGGAACTTCCATTCACAATTGCTTCAAAGAGAATAAAATACCTAGGAATCCAACTGACAAGGGATGTAAAGGACCTCTTCAAGGCGAACTACAAACCACTGCTCAGTGAAATAAAAGAGGACACAAACAAATGGAAGAACATACCATGCTCATGGATAGGAAGAATCAATATCGTGAAAATGGCCATACTGCCCAAGGTAATTTATAGATTCAATGCCATCCCCATCAAGCTACCAATGAGTTTCTTCACAGAATTGGAAAATACTGCTTTAAAGTTCATATGGAACCAAAAAAGAGCCCGCATCTCCAAGACAATCCTAAGTCAAAAGAACAAAGCTGGAGGCATCACGCTACCTGACTTCAAACTATACTACAAGGCTACAGTAACCAAAACAGCATAGTACTGGTACCAAAACAGAGATATAGACCAATGGAACAGAACAGAGTCCTCAGAAATAATAACACACATCTACAGCCATCTGATCTTTGACAAACCTGAGAAAAACAAGAAATGGGGAAAGGATTCCCTATTTAATAAATGGTGCTGGGAAAATTGGCTAGCCATAAGTAGAAAGCTGAAACTGGATCCTTTCCTTACTCCTTATACGAAAATTAATTCAAGATGGATTAGAGACTTAAATATTAGACCTAATACCATCAAAACCCTAGAGGAAAACCTAGGTAGTACCATTCAGGACATAGGCATGGGCAAAGACTTCATGTCTAAAACACCAAAAGCAACGGCAACAAAAGCCAAAATTGACAAATGGCATCTCATTAAACTAAAGAGCTTCTGCACAGCAAAAGAAACTACCATCAGAGTGAACAGGCAACCTACAGAATGGGAGAAAATTTTTGCAATCTACTCATCTGACAAAGGGCTAATATCCAGAACCTACAAAAAACTCAAACAAATTTACAAGAAAAAAACAAACAACCCCATCAAAAAGTGGGCAAAGCATATGAACAGACATTTCTCAAAAGAAGACATTCATACAGACAACAGACACATGAAAAAATGCTCATCATCACTGGCCATCAGAGAAATGCAAATCAAAACCACAATGAAATACCATCTCACACCAGTTAGAATGGCGAACATTAAAAAGTCAGGAAACAACAGGTGCAGGAGAGGATGTGGAGAAATAGGAACACTTTTACACTGTTGGTGGGATTGTAAACTAGTTCAACCATTATGGAAAACAGTATGGCGATTCCTCAAGGATCTAGAACTAGATGTACCATATGACTCAGCCATCCCATTACTGGGTATATACCCAAAGGATTATAAATCATGCTGCTCTAAAGACACATGCACACGTATGTTTATTGCGGCACTATTCACAATAGCAAAGACTTGGAATCAACCCAAATGTCCATCAGTGACAGAGTGGATTAAGAAAATGTGGCACATATACACCATGGAATACTATGCAGCCATAGAAAAGGATGAGTTTGTGTCCTTTGTAGGGATACGGATGCAGCTGGAAACCATCATTCTTAGCAAACTATCACAAGAACAGAAAACCAAACACTGCATGTTCTCACTCATAGGTGGGAACTGAACAATGAGATCACTTGGACTCGGGAAGGGGAACATCACGCACCGGGGCCTATCATGGGGAGTGGGGAGGGGGAAGGGATTGCATTGGGAGTTATACCTGATGTAAATGACGAGTTGATGGGTGCAGCACAGCAACATGGCACAAGTATACATATGTAACAAACCTGCACGTTATGCAGATGTACCCTAGAACTTAAAGTATAATAATAATAAAAAATAAAAAAAATGTTAAAAAAATAAATAAATAGGTCACATTTAGCCCCCAAAATATGAAATCAAATATAAGAAAACTAGTCCTAAAGGATTCATACCAAAGAATAGAAAGTTTATCATTTTAAGCATGTTCTTTAAAACAGTCCCTTGTATTCTACCTTCTACGCTACACCCAAAGTTTTTAAAGAATGGAGTACCTTCTGGATAACTCCACACTTTCCTTTGTCTTCTTGTATTCTGAGGTAGTACAGAACCTATAATTTAAGCAGTTGCTTCTTTGTGATTTCATCTTACTTGTCTTCCCCTTAGGAGTTCCAAAGAACTTAGTTTTTTAAATGTGTGTTCATGGAGGAGGTTCAAAGTAGCATTATTACACCACCCAACATAAGAAATACATATATTCTACCAGGAGCTCAGCTGAGCTGGGCAAGAGCTGAGTTATCAGGTGTCTGGAGTAGCCGATTAAAGTATCAAGCCAAAAATGAAAGAGTTAAGCCTTTAATCATTTACTGCAATAGTGTAAGCAAGAATCTAAAACCAGAGGAAATGCTGACTCCTCCTGTTCAGTTTTCTCATGCAATAGTGCACACTGGTCCAGGGCCACATAGAGCAGGGCAGAAGTAAGGATTCACTCACTATGGAGAATGTCCCAAACAAAAGGCTCCAGCAGTTTTTCAGACCCTGAGGTCAGGAGGCGTGGCAAAGAGGAAAGGCTAGGAGTGAGAAAGCACTGGGCACTGAGTCAGAGTGGAGAAAAGTGTTTCCCCCTCTCCAACCTCCGTAAGAAAAGCTTTGTAGAGGCACAGAAGGAACTCTGCCCAAGCCCTCAGGTAACTATAACTAGTAACGAAGTGCTGGGAATACAAATATAAATATGTGAAAGTGTATATGCAGCCAGGGGAGCCTGAACTTGACTGCAGCTCCCTTCAGAGATTGTAATGCACTGGTTGTACAACAAATCTGACTTTTTCCCATGAATCCTGCCAAATAAAGCCTTTGTAATGGTCTGTTGAGGCCTAAAAAAAAAATCACACACAGGATTTTAATCAGGAACTGGACTCCTCAATTACCAGTATTATTGAAGTACCTTCTCTAGTTCTATTTTGTTTACCCTGATTCCCCTGAATTTTGTATTATTTCTTTGTATAAGTATACATATGTATATTTAATCATGTTATTTAATTTTGCTTGTCTTTTAACTTTTATAATGGTAGCAATGTATATATTCTGCTTTGCTTTGTCATTCAATATGAAATTCATCCATTTCAGTAAGTGTGGCCACATTCTTTTTACTTCTACACTGTAGTCAATTATGTGAAAATACCCCAACCCAACTTATCTATTCTCTTGTTGATGAACAATTGAGTGGTCCAATTTTTATTATAGAGTGTTGCTATAAACTTGTGATACTCCCGGAGCATAAGAGTTACTCTAGAATAAATGCCAGGTAGAAACTGGCTGGGTCATAGGAAAAGCATGTCTTTAACTTCATAACCTAACCAAAACCGTTTTCCACCAGCTTTGTCTACCACATTTGATATTTTCAGTCTTTTAAATTTTACTAATTTGATAGGTATAAAATGATATCTCATTGGGGTTTTAATTTCCATTACTGTGATTGTTGATGGGGGTTGAACATAGCTTTGTAGGTGTACTGATCTTTAAATTTCATCTGTGAAATGCCTTTTTATAATTTTCTGTTGGTTGTATTTTTTGTTGTTGTTTGAAAGTGTTAAAATATTTTCTAGTGACTTTTTTTCTGTTAATTATATGAATGGCAGCTATTGTCTCCCAGTTTGTGGGTTCTTTTTACTTTGATATATTTTAATGAATTGTAGTTTAATTTCTTCACCATCTTTCTGGTGTGTACTTGCTTAAGAATTTCTTCTCTTTCCCCAAGATCATAAAGATATTTTCCTATGTATTTTTCAAATAGTTTTAAAGATCTTTGAAACTGATTTGTGCTGATTTTTTTTTATTGATTTACTTTCTTTGTTATAGTTAGAGACACAGTTTCTTTGGATTTTTTTTCTACCACCATTTGTTGAAAATAATGTATCATTTCCTCACTGATTTACAGTACTAATATGTCATACTTTAATTTCCACATGTGGGTCCGTTTTGAGTGAGTCCATTGGTATAATTTTTTATTCCTATAACAATACCATACTGTTTCAGTCACTAAAAACTTAATAAGTTTTGATATCCCCTCTTCCAATTTGTTTTGCTGCAAGAGTGTCTTGGCCATTTTTTGGCCCTTTGCCCTTCCATATAAATTTTTAAATCATCTTGTCAAGTTGCATGAAAAACTATGTTCTACTTGGGAAATGGGGTCCTATTAAATGTATAAATCAATTTGGGGAGTATTGATTAGAGTAAAAATTCTTCTATCAATGTGGTTTATCTCTTCATTTGTTTAGATCTCCTTTGATGTCCTATAGTAAAGTTTTATGTTTTTATAAATATCTTGCACATCTTTTGGCTAGATTTATTCCCATGTACTTGCTATGTTGTCCTCTTCTCTCCTTTTTTGAAACTTCGGTGCAGAAAAATTGTCCCAGTCACACTTAATTTATGGCATACCATCATCACTGTTCCACATACTCATTTGTTTTCTTTTTATCCCCATATCCTTCTTTCTACTTCACTCTCATCCCATAGCCAACCATTACATTGGGTTTACTTAATGTGTGTCATTTTGTGTTCTTATAGAATGTATATTGTTTCTGCGCATATATTTTTAATTTATGAAAATGGTTTTATATATTGCATTGTTTCTCTTTCACCTAGCACTAGCCTTTAGATCCATCCAAGTGGCTATGTGTACCTCTAATCTGTGATTTCTAATTAATGCTCTACTAAGGTGTGCATTTGCCATATTTTATTTATTCACTATCTAGAATACTTCCAACTCTCTGTCACAATAAATAACACTCTAATGAATATCCTAGTGTGGACTGTGAATATCTCTTTGGTATATAGACTCCAAAGCAGAATATCTGGGTCATAGTGTATGAGTATGCTTGACCAAATATTACCAACAGTTCTCCCAAATGACTAGCCCAGACACCCATTACCAGTGTGTAAGGTTGGGAAAAAATAGCACTATGGAAAATGTTGGCAGGCAATGAGAATTAGAAACTCATTTTAATTTGCATTCATCTGGTAATAGTTTAATGTCATTTTAAATACTTCTTAGCCTTTCAGATGCCTCTTTTGTAATTAATTTGCTTATTTTACTAAGGGGTTTTCTACCCTTATTGGTTTTATAAAATTTCTTTTATATTCTAGATATTAATCTTTTATCTACTTTAGACATTACAAATTTCTTCTGCCATTTTTATCATCTACATAGTGTTTGTCCATGGTATCTTTCATTGTAAGGAATTCTTAACTTTGATATAATTAAATGTTTTTCACTTTGTGTCTTAAATTTTTATTTAGGTTCTTCCCTATTCCCAGACGACAAAGGTTTTCACTTTGATTTTCTTTTCTTTTTGAGACAAGGTCTTACCCTGTTACCCAGGCTGGATTGCAGTGCTATGATCACAGCTCACTGCAGCCTCAACCTTCCAGTTCAAGCAATTCTCCCACCTCAGACTCCCAAGTAGCTGGAACTACAGGAGCACGCCACCATGCCTGGCTCATTTCGTAATTTTTTGTAGACACAGGGTCTTACTATGTTGCCTAGGCTGGTCTTGAACTCCTAGCTCAAGCAATCCTCCTCCCTCAGCCTCCCAAAGTCCTAGGATTACAGGCATGAGCCACCATGCCCGGCCTCACTTAGAGTTTTTAAATATTTATTTTGTAGTTTTACTTTTTAGGTCTTTATCTAGAATCCTCCCCTTATGTTTTGTTACAAAGTGTTCAACACCTGTCTTTTTTCATATAATAGCTTACTTTTCTGAATGTTATACAATCTTGCTGAGATTTTTATATGGTTTCTTATTGTTGTCTAGAAATATATTGATATTGGTATGTTGATATCATAGTTAACAACCTTATGAAATTACTTTATTAAGTCAATTATAAAGTTTTTGTGGCTTTCAGTGAAGACAATATTATCTTAAATAAGGACAGTTTTATATCTTTCAATTTAATGCATATGCTTTTTTCTCTTTGTACTTGCCAGACTTTCTGAGCTAGGACTTCTATTTGATTTTGAATGGAAAAAGTGATCATAGCATCCCTGATTTTAAAAGGAATGCTTTTAATATTTACAAATAAGTATAATTGTTGCTCTGTATTTTTGGTAGGTACCCTTCATCAGGTTTTAAGAATGTTCTCATCTGTTCCTAATTTCTAATACCTGTAGTTTTTCTTGAATGGAGTTTAATTTTGTGAATGGTTTTTCAGCATTTCTTTAAATGATCATATGGCTTTACTTCCTCCATTTGTTAATGCACTGAATCATATTAATAGATTGTAATTGATGTTCTAATGTTAGGACATTAGAACACTGCTAGATTTGGTTTGCTAATATTTTGTTTCAGAATTTTACTTATTTATGAGTAAAATTGTATTTTTTTATACTGTGTTTTGTCAATTTCTTCCTAAGTCAGTTTATATATCTTTTTGCTGATAATTTTTTGTTTCAAATTTGTTGGCCTTTGTTTATAATATTTTAATATTTTAATCTCTCTTGTATGTCTAGTTATGCTCTTTGAGTTCTGATTACTCATATTTTTCTGTGATATTGCTGAGTATTTGTCAATTTTATTATTCCATTTAAATTACCAAATTTGAGAATTGACTATTGTATCTTTGTTTTTGTACATTCATTTCTGTTCTTTACTAAATCCTTTCTGTTACTGTCTTTGGATCTATTTTGTTATTTTCATACCATATTAAGGTGACTTTCTTAGTCAATTTGCATCCTTTTTACTTTCTTTAAATTATTACTTAAGGCTATAAATTTCCCTTTCATGACTTGTAGAATTTTTTATTCTTTATTTCTAATTTTTTTTTTTAATACACCACACAATCACATACTGGTTGAATCATCTTGATTAACAATAACAATTATACAAAACCAGGGTTATATTGGAAAATTAGCATCTGTGATTTCAAGTTATACCACACTATTTCATATAAGACGCCATCTACACAACATTAATAGGTTCCCTAAGAAATTTACTTCTCGGCTTAGTTTTTCATGGTTGGTAGGTGGAAGTAAGGTGGAAAGGGGGGTCTTATGGGAAAAAAATAGACATTCCCATGAATGCCTTTGGCTCCACAAAATTAGTGGGATTTTTTTCACACATACACAAAATTGCAAAGACAAACAATTATAGATTTTCCAACCAAAGAGGCTTGTATAAAATCTTGAACTCAGGTATAAAACTAGCTAATACTTGTCCTTTTTGCCCTATGAAGATAATTAATAAGTAAGCAGACATGTTTTAAATTTTTTTCTTCTTACAAATACATATTTCATGTATTAATACATAAAATGGGTAATACGAAAAGGAGTGGAAATAATCTAGATAAATGTGAGCTGGCACTTTTTAATCTCTCATCAGATACTAGTTGCACTGATGACTCTTTCAATTGTAAATCCTCTCCCTGAAATACCTGCCATTTCCAGGCATTTAATCCTGAGTTTATTTGAACAGTATCCAACTGATATGGTTTCCATCTATGCTATGTTAATTTATTCCCTGAGAAACCAATCATTCATATATATAATTACATGTATATGTATGCACACATACATGCACAAAGCAAAGTAACAAAGAGGTTTCACTAAAATATTTCTGCAAAAAGTTCTACATTGTTGAATTTATTTTCTAAACAGACTCAAGTCAAAGGAATTTTTAACAAAAATTAAAAATTCCATGTCTTAATTTTACTCACTGTAAGAAAAACATGCAGCTGAAATGCCGGTGTCTGATATATATTTATGACAATCCATCCATTTTTCATGACAGCCTGGGGAATTATTTTATTTGGTCATTAGTTTGCCTGAAGATGTTAGACTGGTGCTGCAAGTTTAAACATGCTCAGTATAAATCAAAGAACTCCACATGGAAAAGAATGATTATCTCTAATAGAAAACAAAACAGTACATGCTCACACAACATGAGTGTGAATATAACCCAGAAATCCACCTTCTCAGAAAGTTGGAGGTAAGTCAGAGAAAATTTAAAATATGCTGTAGACGTGGGACTGCCTTGGAGCAGAAAGGTACATTAACCTTTACATTTCCTCTGAAACCACAACAGTTTTGTTCACAAGATAATTTTTTGAAAAGGCCTGCAAATTCTGAACTTCTTTTTAGTTTGGCAGAATCAGGTTCTATTTTTGTTACACAGTTTACTTGTGAGTTTAGAATTTCAGAAGCCTTTTGCTTCTATATTAAGTTTATGACCCAAATCACTTATAATGCAAATTGTACATTTTGTTCAAGTATCACCACTTCATAACTTATTTTAAAAATTATGAGCAGTGTTTCATTCTCTCCTCCCTCCCTCTTCCTTTACCTCCTTCCCTCTCCCTTTACCTTCTTCTTTCCCTCCAACTCTTCCTTTTGCACATACACTCACAATTTTTGTTCTTTTCATTATTTCACATATATAGAACTTGCTTGTTAATTCTATATGAAATTGGATGTTGGTGGGATATGATGCCTTCATTTTAAAATACTTGCATTTATAAAAGTACACATGTATGCTTGTGCGTTAAAAATTCAACCAGTAACCACAAAACTTCTGAAGTTAGCACAATAAATTAATTCTCCTAGTGTGAAAGGGTGGTGGCCACATAGTCCTGACCTTGGCCCAGAGCTCACAATTTTAATAATGTGTCCCAAAATAGTGCTTTACCTAACTACCCTGCAGAATAAATGACACCAAGTAAAAGTGTTCAAAGATATAAGAAGATGACTGATACTAGATTTTTTAAACCTTTTAGAAGGGGCAGAAAGGAAGTGAAGGAGCTCAGCATAACTTTTAACTCAAAATGGACTGTTGATATCAATAAATGGTGTCATTTAATTTTTAAAAATATTTCAGAAATGTTCAGGTGTTCTAAAGTTTGATCACTGTGTGACTACCTTGTTGGAGCCATGGGCAATATATGTACTCATTGTGAATCATTCTGGGAAATTGTGGTCAATCTAGTACAGAATATGAAGATTGAGTATGTAGGCCTTAAGTGAGATGATGGAAAACCTACTCCATTTCTGCGAGACCTCATGGTAGGTGTAGGTTTATCCTATTCTACAATCATGAAGCGTAGAGTACTCTTGGGAATGACGGTGGATACTCACTCCTGGGATGCAGAGGTGAGCTAGTAGTACAAAGGTATCCTCAGGATTAATTCAAGTCTGTGCAATAGTTGCAGGTTATTCTTGATGTTGTGTCATACCTTTTATCCCAAGTGATCAAAAATGTTATGAAGAGTTATAGCAGATCTCATCTATACAACATTTGAGACACAGTAGCAAAAGGGAGCTCAGGGCTGTCCTCTTCTGCTTCAACACTAAAAGAGTAGAAATCTCATTTGATCAGCAGCTGCAAAGATGGAAATGGCAGATCAGGAGGCCAGATTAGAGGGATGAATGTGACCCGATTCTGAGTACAACAATGAGAAAACAACCACAGAACCCTGAGAAAGAGCAGGGGCATATACAAGTCAAGTGTATTATTTCTGGCAACAACTGGAGTGGGAATTTCTGCTTCTGAGTGGGATATAGTAAGTGGTGGCAAGCCATCACTCTCAGTGGCAATAACTGGGGGGAAATTATAAATTACAAAAATCATATTTAAAAATAAATTTCAGAGAGATGGAACTGAAGACTAGGTGAATTAAAACTCCAGTATGGTCAAAGCCCCCTAGGAAAGCTAATATTGCCAGCTCTTTGCTTTCCTGGGAGTATTTTCTGAGTCTGAAGATTAGTCTAGCCATGGGCAGAGGACTTTATGAGGGGGAATAGAAATCAGCAGAAGTTTTGATAACCACAGAGACTGACATGTCTCTATGGTTATCAAAGAGGAATCCAAACATATAGCCAATTTTCTACATGAGACATTTGCTAAGAGCTTTGGGAGTAAAAAAGGCTAAAACAGTTGGCTAAAAAAAGAATGAAATTTCTTGTAGTCTCAGAGTTTAGGAATCAAGTTATCCTACAGGGAGAGTATATACTATAACAGATACATAGTAAGAATCCTCCTTAAGATATATCTCATATTTTAAACCTATATAGGATGGATGGCTAAAGAGCAACATCCACAACCTCTGAAAGGCACAGCTTTCAGATTAGAAGAGCTAGGGACCTTATAAACTGTTAAGCAAAAAATGCAGAGAACCATGCTCTAGTAGGGAGTCCAGACCTGAAAAACAACACTCTAAACACTAAAAATGTTCTGCAGTCCCTTTGTGAACTCCATAGTGCTTTGGAATAAAGTCCCATTAAAGGAATAAGGCAGCAGTAAACACAGTATAGGTCATGTGTCCTTAAGACATTTGAAATTAGATTGAGTATAATGAAAGTGCAACCTAACTTCAAACTCAATCCTGCTTATTTATTAGATTGAGGGGATGAGCCTCTCACTCTATCTGCCTGAAAAAAAGAACGGTCCAGTCCTCTCTGAAGGGAAATATTAACTTCAGTCTCCATGGGTCTTTCATACAATAAAAAAAAAAGGGTTAGGAAAATGTGACCAATAATCAAAAAAGAAAGTACAAAATAGAAACATCTCTCCTCATTAATCTAGATGTTGGAGTTAGCAGACTTCAAAATATCCATTAGGAAAAAAATATTAATGAAAATAGATTAAAAGAATAGATAAAAAGGTAAAAACAGCCAATAGAAAATAGAAGCTATAAAAAAAGAATGAAATAGTCTGGGACTACAAAGTGCAATAGCTGAATTAAGAATGCATTATATGGATTTAACAGCAGACTGTGTGGGATATAATCTGTTGAATATGTGTAACTGGAGACCCTCAAGGGGCAAGAAGGGAATAGAAAAATATATCTGAAGAGCCAATTGTCAAGAATTTTCCAAAACTGAAGACAGACATCAGTACATATTGATAAATCTCAGCATAGCCTAATTAGGCTAAATAGAAAGAAAACCATATCTAGAGACATCATATAGAGCAAACTGCTGAAACCCAAATATAAAGAAAAAAAGTCTTAAAAACATCTAGAAAATAAAAAGTTACCTTCCAAGAAGCAAGGATGACTGACTTGAACAGAAACACCACAGGACCAGACAGTGGAATAATATCTTTGATGTGCTCATGGAACATTAAAGATGCTATTTAATGATTACTGCTAACCAATAATTCTTTATCCAGCAAAAATATCCTTCAAAAATGAAGGTAAAATAAAAACTTTTCAGGTATCCAGTAGACCTACACTACAAGAAAAACTAAAGGTAGCTCTTTAGGGCAAAAGAAAAGGATCCTAGCTGGAAGCACAGAACTTCAGCAAGGAAGAACACCAGAAAGGATAATTATGTGAGTAAATACGAATAAATGTTATTTGTTTATAACAATAATATCTGGTGAGTTTAAACACAGAAAATGAAATATATGACAGTTATTGCAAAAATGGTGAAAGTAGTAAATGGAGTTAAAATGTTGTAAAGTTCTTACATTGTTTGTGACAAAAATACTAATTTAGAGTATACAGTCATAAATAAAAGTTGCATACTCACTGGAGGAAACTACTCAAGGAAAATGAATAAATGTATAAAAAGCTAATAAGGACACTACCTCTCTGGACTTCCTCCCAAAAACCCATAATCCCAGTTGACTCATAGGGAATGTATAATGACTCTAATAGTAATGTATTAATATTGGCTAACTAGTTGTTAACTACTATATTAATGTAATAAGGGAAATTGAGTGTGAAGTATACAGGAGCTCTCTTCTGTCTTTGTAACTTTTCTGTAAATATAAAATTATTCTAAAATAAAACATTTATCAAAAACAAACAGCTAATACAGAATGGAATAATAGAAAATATTTGGTTGATCCATAAGAAAGCAATAAAAGAAATACAAAAGAATAAAGATCAGATACAACAAATAAAAAATGTAAACATTAAAAATTCATACTAAAATAGATTGGCAGATGGGTTAAGAAAAGCAAGAACCAATTATATGTTGTTTATAAGAGACGGCATTTAAATATAAAGGCACAGAAAGGTTGGAAGTATATAAAATTTATATGTGTAAACAGTAATCAAAGCAGCTATGGCTATGTTAATATAAAAAATTAGACAGGAATTACTGGAGAAAAAAAGGAACATTTCATGGTAATAAAAGAGGCAATTCCATAGGAAAACATAAAACCATAAATTTGTATGCAACTTAAAGTTTCAAAATATATAAAACAAAAGTTCACAAAATTAAAACAAGAAATAGATATAAATCCACTATCACACTTGGAGATTTCAACATATCTATCTCAGGAACTGCTAGAAAAAAAGAAGAAAAACATACTTACACAATGATGGTGTACAGAATCCTTCACCTGTGAAGAATAGTGGCTATTCTGAAAGGTTGGGGCTTGTGTTATTAGTAGTGGTCTGCGTGTTCAGTCATTGCTTTGGAGTGGAATTGCCTATTCTTTTCCCTTTCACTTCTTCTTCCTGTACTGTAGCACAGTGGTTGCCCTTCACTTTCTGAACCCAGAAAAGGCCTCTTTTAGCCAATTCACTGTTCTCATTCTCTTCTGCTTCTAACAGGTTAAATAAATAGTAACCTGTCATACATTTCTGAGTTCTACTTCATCTGTGCAGCTGAGTTGATTGAATAAATGAACTGAGACTTCCAGTCTGTAGGCTTGGTTCTGCGTCTTTATTTATATGGATCCCAAGATGGAAAGTAGAGAAGGGAACAAGAAGCCCCTCCTTCTTCAAGCCAGTTTACCAATAAGCCTTGCATTTGGGGGATTACGAGGGATTGCCTATATTAATAAAATCAGTGTTTTGTTTCTCATTTGGCTAGTGATCCATTCATCAGAATCTAGATAATGCAATTTGCAATGTATAACTTATAAACTTAACTTATAGCTCCCTAAAGGGCTTCTAGCCTACCTCATCATAGAGAATTATCCACCTGAGTTTATGACTCCAGCACTCTTCTAATTTAGAAAAGCAATGAGAGCTTTGAAATTAGGGATCCCATACTGCCCAACTCCAGCAAGCACCTTTGGCATAGTTGTATATGAAGGATGCCCTCTGGAATTCTGCACTGCACAGCAGAAGTGTCCATATATGGCACTCTATGTCGTATCCTCTCTCTTGATAAATGGTTTCTGCTTAGTTTTGGCTTCTTGATCCTGAGGAGTGCCTCTCCACTGGGAAAGATAACTATCCATAGGGGTATTTCTTGGTCTCTGGGCATAAGTTTATCAGGAAATACCATAATAACCCCAACATTGATATAAGAGAAAAATAATGGAGAGATACTCAGTAAATAAAATATATTTAAAATGTATTAATTAAAGATGGAAAGAGATGCAGTCTATAGTCTAAGCAATTTCTTAGTGACATTTTCCACAATGTTCAGATCTAAATGATTTGAAAGCTAGGATTTATCTTTAAGGCTGGGCCACTTCCAATCAACCACACTCATAGCACCTGTCATGACAGATGCAAAAAGGAACACATTACAAACAGTTTGCTATTCTTCATGTAAGTTAAGGATTGGATAATTATCTAATATAACTCACGTTACTGACCAAAACCCTACTACAAAATAATGGCCTGAGCCATTATTTTGAATATATGTAAATCTTATAAATTTATTTTAGAACCAAAAAAATCCTTAAATTTGGAAGGAATTTTTGTTCTGATTTTTTTATATGTGTGAAGTACAATTATATTGGCAGTTAAAATATTTTTCAAAATGACATAAAATAACCAGCTTCAAGGAAATTACAGTTTGCAATCATCTTTTTTTTTAGAGTAAGTGAAATGTGAATTTCTCAGATTAATTTCAAATCAATCAAATGAGCATTTAGTTTGATAATACTAATAAGGAGGTAAAGAACTTCCAGGAGAGACAACCGTCAGCATTCATAATCTTAATCTAAAATTTCAGGAATTTTGCTTCCCAAAATAGACCAACTACAAAATAAGACCATTATTATGAAACAGAACTTTTCATCTTATCTTGGAAAATTCCAAGGTCCTCAACTCACATTGGCAGACATAAAAACAAAAAATGCATGAGGTGAGGGAAGACAAGAGCTAAGGTTTGGTTTGGTTTTTTGAAACAAAACAATTCTGGCTACTAGTTTCTATTTTTTTTTTTTTTTTTTTTCTGAGAGAGTTTTGCTCTTGTCACCCAGGCTGTAGTGCAGTAGCACAATCTTGGTTCACTGCAACCTCCACTTCCCAGGTTCAAGTGATTCTCCTGCCTCAGGCTCCCGAGTAGCTGGGATTACAGGTGCCCACCACCGTGCCCAGCTAATTTTTGTATTTCTAGTAGAAACGGGGTTTCATCATGTTGGCCAGGCTGGTCTCAAACTCCTGACCTCAAGTGATCCACCTGCCTCGGCCTCCCAAAGTGCTAGGATTACAAGCATGAGCCACAGTTCCTGGCCTAGTTTCTGTTCTTTCATGCTTATGACCTTGACTAAGTCCCAATGCCCAGACCATATCCCAGACCAGTTAATTCAGTATCTCTGGAGATGGGTCTCAAACATCAGTATTATTTAAAGCTCCACAGATGATACCTATGTGCATCCAAAAAGTCAAGGTTACAATTACACTGCTCTAAAACATGATAGGACTTGGGAACATAAGAATAGAATTGTGAACTCAGAATGGAAAGGTACCTTGAAAGATTATTTTGTTTATTCTCTGACTTGTCTATTTTCTGCATATCTGAACTATGACCAAGAAAGAATCAGAAGAAATGAAATGTTAAAAATAAAAGAGACGAACAGTGTTTGCCTTATACAAAAATAAAGTTAACTCTGGCATGGTATAATGATACTTTAATAGTGCATAGCTATCGTCCATTTATTTTATATAGCAGATGCAGATTTGGTTGGAAACTACAATGCAAATTTAAGATTTCTAAGTAATTGTACAAACTGAAGTTTAACCAATATGCTGAGAACAACAGCACCTTGGGGAAATGACCATGGGATTTGTGAGACCACAAAGTGTTTATAGGACTTCAATACTGTATTCAAGGCCTTAAATTTATTTGCTTTTGTCTATAAAAAATTACCTTCAAAAAAATCTGTAAAAAAAAAAAAAAGAGGAGTGGTTTAAAATAGATATCAAGGTAGTCCCAGAAGAGGAAAAGAAATTCCAAAAAGTAAGGTAACAACTATCTGGAGAAGAGGGAAGGGGCAGTTCTAACTTCTTTCTTTTGGGGACTTGAGGAGTATGTTAATGATCTGAAGATACGCTTAAAAGTGTCAGACCTTTTTTGCCAGCTGGTGGAGCTACTACTATGATTTACCATCCCATAACTGTAGCTGCATCTTTCATTGTTGCAGTGCACATGAAGTAGGACATATTTATTATGACTTAAAACAGATAAATATTAAATGAGATGTATACTCATAAATATCAGCAGCTATTAGAACATTCATTAAAATAGGATAATATGAAATGTTTTAATATTTACAGATTTATAATTTGCAGTTGAAACCTTGCAAACAACTGAACAGTTTAAACGTTGAAATCTTTGCCTTTACCAGTATCAGGACTGTGTTATTAACAAAAGCAGCTTCAGATGTTATTCACTCAAAAATAAAGTGTTGCAGAAAAACTTCGTAACTGCGCTGGCAATGAAGTGGATTTTGTTGGCAAAATCTTACTCTACATGCATGTTTTAACTTTGCTAAGATTATACTGTAATAATTCAAGATGTTGTTGAGAAATAATAGATACTACTACTTTGTGAACAAGACCATTATTTTGTTAATAATAAAGGTGCTACTGCATTATAGTATCACTTAAAATATATATCTTATGCATTTCTGATGCACTGAAATATTGTATAGGTAGCTGGATATAATGCAAGGTTATGTATGAATTATAGATTTTATAATATAAATCTAAAAATATTTCATTTTGTTCTATTAATTTTTTCTTCAATACTACACATAAATTTCCTTTTTTTCTAATAGCAAAGAGAGAAAACAATAATACATGCCACAGGTGCTGTGTATTCTTTTGTTACTTTTTTCTGGCCTGAGAAAATGAAAAGCCATAGGATAATTTCTAAAAATATTCCAAAGATAATTTAAGAGAGAGAATTTCAATGACTTGAAAAAACTCTGAGTTCACTGTGAAACTTACACTTTCAAGTTATTTTCTTCTGCGTTCCTTAGGGTCCTAAGAATTCACACATAAAGGATACATTAATATTCACTTTTAAAAGAGATTATACAAACAACTGGTGGCCATATAGCTTTTTCAAGCTGAATCTGATATTACGACTTCCTTTTTTATTATTATTATTATTATACTTTAAGTTCTAGGGTACATGTGCATAACGTGCAGGTTTGTTACATATGTATACTTGTGCCATGTTGCTGTGCTGCACCCATCAACTCGTCAGCACCCATCAACTCGTCATTTACATCAGGTGTAACTCCCAATGCAATCCCTCCCCCCTCCCCCCTCCCCATGATAGGCCCCGGTGTGTGATGTTCCCCTTCCCGAGTCCAAGTGATCTCATTGTTCAGTTCCCACCTATGAGTGAGAACATGCGGTGTTTGGTTTTCTGTTCTTGCGATAGTTTGCTGAGAATGATGGTTTCCAGCTGCATCCATGTCCCTACAAAGGACACAAACTCATCCTTTTTTATGGCTGCATAGTATTCCATGGTGTATATGTGCCACATTTTCTTAATCCAGTCTGTCACTGATGGACATTTGGGTTGATTCCAAGCCTTTGCTATTGTGAATAGTGCCGCAATGAACATACGTGTGCATGTGTCTTTATAGCAGCATGATTTATAATCCTTTGGGTATATACCCAGTAATGGGATGGCTGGGTCATATGGTACATCTAGTTCTAGATCCTTGAGGAATCGCCATACTGTTTTCCATAATGGTTGAACTAGTTTACAATCCCACCAACAGTGTAAAAGTGTTCCTATTTCTCCACATCCTCTCCAGCACCTGTTGTTTCCTGACTTTTTAATGATCGCCATTCTAACTGGTGTGAGATGGTATCTCATTGTGGTCTTGATTTGCATTTCTCTGATGGCCAGTGATGATGAGCATTTTTTCATGTGTCTGTTGGCTGTATGAATGTCTTCTTTTGAGAAGTGTCTGTTCATATCCTTTGCCCACTTTTGGATGGGGTTGTTTGTTTTTTTCTTGTAAATTTGTTTGAGTTCTTTGTAGGTTCTGGATATTAGCCCTTTGTCAGATGAGTAGATTGCAAAAATTTTCTCCCATTCTGTAGGTTGCCTGTTCACTCTGATGGTAGTTTCTTTTGCTGTGCAGAAGAAGAACAAAGCTGAAGGCATCACGCTACCTGACTTCAAACTATACTACAAGGCTACAGTAACCAAAACAGCATGGTACTGGTACCAAAACAGAGATATAGACCAATGGAACAGAACTGAGTCCTGAGAAATAATACCACACATCTACAGCCATCTGATCTTTGACAAACCTGAGAGAAACAAGAAATGGGGAAAGGATTCCGTATTTAATAAATGGTGCTGGGAAAATTGGCTAGCCATAAGTAGAAAGCTGAAACTGGATCCTTTCCTTACTCCTTATATGAAAATTAATTCAAGATGGATTAGAGACTTAAATGTTAGACCTAATACCATCAAAACCCTAGAGGAAAACCTAGGTAGTACCATTTAGGACATAGGCATGGGCAAAGACTTCATGTCTAAAACACCAAAAGCAACGGCAACAAAAGCCAAAATTGACAAATGGGATCTAATTAAACTACGACTTCCTTTCAAATGAGCACTGATTTTGTTGGAAACACAAGCAGCAGAGCTTTGAGGAGATAAGACATAGCTGAAGCAGTAGTGATTTTTTTAACCCTCAAGAGAAAATCTCTCAATCAGATAAAAAATTTTTTCTCAATTGAATTGTCATTACATTAATGGAGTCTGGTATTGCTGAACAATATTTCCTGTTGGGATGATATTTAAAATATTAAGTACTAGTAACAAAATCTGTATGTAAGTCTAAAATTATAAAATAGATTTTTTATTCTCTAAATGGCTACTTATAAAACTGATTACCAAGTGGTATTACTTATTATTTACCATGTCAAGTAATTTGTATTTGTAGATTTAGAAAGTATAGGATTGTTTTGATATGAATATTGCTACTTAAATACCTTGTCTGAGACATGATCCAACAAGAGAGTTTCATCCAATAAGCTTGAGTTAAGATTTTAACTACCTATGAGTCATTTTCTCCTTAATTCCTTGTTTTGTTTCAAAAAGGTTGCTAAATAAGTAACCTCCAAAGTATTTCCTAAAAGGACACCTGTTAGTCAGTTCTAACCCAACACTGCTTGCTATAAAACTAAATCAACACTGCTGAACATTTAGCATACCTAACCAGAAGTAAGTCCCCCCCCGTTTATTATATCAAAAAATGTCCCCTTATATTTCCAAATGTCTGTCACCACCATTCCTTGAGAACAACTGAGGCTACAAATAGACATAAACATTAATTAGGGTTGCTTATTCTTTTAATGCCAAAGAAACGATTTTAAAGTAAGATATATTTCTGTACTTAGAGAGAATGGATAAAACGATTTTTAAAAATAGCTGTCTTCTCAAAAAGCAATTGTTTGGAATTTTTAATATAAAATGACAGGCTACTGAAAGAAGCTTTTTGAATTGTCTTAATGTTTGAAATACCTGAAATTCATGGTACTATCACAGATACATAAACAGAAACTGGCTGAAGACTCAGCTCCATCACATATGTAACCCATGGCAAATCAACTAAACTCAAAGCTAGAGCCTTCCTTTTTTATTTTTAATCTGTGAAATGGGGTCACATATCTATCCTACATGACTGTTAGTTATGATCTAATCTAGTCTGTTCCACAACCTAAATGAGACTCTTTGATGTACTTCCTGACAAAATGTAATTTGTAATATGTTACACGTTAGGTTAAATTTAAAAGTTAAAATCTCTAGGCTATATTTGCTGTTAAAACTTTACCAATGAATTTGTTTTTAATATATAGCTACATAATTATAAATAGACTAATTGGTAATATCTAGTTTATTCTGTATTCCACATTAACAGAAGTAAAGGAAAAGCATTTTCTGCATATTACAGAAAAACTAAGTTTTGCTTCATTCATGTGGAAAAAATCCTCAATTTTGAATATAAAATGACTATTGGAAAATGTAATGGAACATAAACTGAATGCTATTAAAGTAAAATGAATAAACAAAAATTAGAGATTGTGTTTACCTCATCCTTGGAAAGCAACCATTCGGTCAAAACTAGTATCACTAATGGATTGCATAAGTGCTGTTTGCTTATCTTTTTAATATTAAAATTGCCTTCTGGTATTTATTATATTAATATATGTACTCTGGAAACAAAGTAAAAAATAAATCGTGGTTAGCCTAATTGTGTCCAATTTGAAATAGTATAACATAAACCCAGAAATCATGAATATAAATATAAATATTAATGTTATATGTTATATAACCTAGTGACAAGTATTATAGCCCCCAGAAACTAAGGAAAAAATTAAAATATGTAAATCCATTTTTACTTTTGGTATTTAAAGTCATAAAAGTTAAAAGACATCGTATTACCACAAAGTAAGTCTTGATACATTTTAAAAGATTGTATCTTCTCTGACTGCATGGAATGAAGCTAGAAATCCATATAAACAGAAAACTGAAAATTCACTAAATGTGGAAATTAAACAGCACACTCTCAAACAACCAATTGGGTCAAAGAAGAAAGCACGAGGGAAATTAGAAAATACACTGATATGTATGAAAACAAAAATATGGCATACCAAAAATTTACAGGATCCAGCAACAGTAGTGCTAAAAGGAAATTTTATAGCAGTAAATGCCTCCATTAAAAAAGAAGAAAGATCTCAAGTCAACATAATTTTATACTTTGAACTAGAAAAGTAGCACTCTAAACCCCAAGCTAGCATAAGGAAGAAAATAATACATGATTAGAATAGGGATTAATGAAATACATAATAGAAAAATAGAATCAACAAAACAAAAATTTGGCCAGGAAAACATCAAAAACCTGGGCAAGCTTTTACCTACACTGACAAAGATAAAAGAGAGAGGATGCTTATAAATAAAATAAAAAATGAGAGTGGAGACATTACTACCAATTTTACAGAAATAAGGATTATAATACTATGAGCAATTATATACCAACAACTTAGAGGACTTAAGTAAATGCATGAATTTATAAAAACATACAAATTATCTGAACTGAATCTAGAAGAAATAGAAAATCTCAACAGAACTATAACAAGTAAAAAGATTGAGTCAGTAATCACAAACTTCCTAAGAAAGAAAAGTCCAGGACCAAATAGGTTCACTGATGAATTCTGCCAAATATTGAAAGAAGCAACACCAATCCTCAAACTCTTCAAAAAAAAATGAAGAAGAAACACTTCATGATTCATTCTATGAGGAGGACAGCACTACCTCAGTATGGAAGCCAAAGTTATCACAAGAAAAGAATTATAGACCACTATCCCTTTGGAATATAAATGCAAAAATTCTCCACGAAATACTAACAAACTGATTCTAACAGCATATTAAAAGGTTTATGCATTATTGCCAAATGGGATTTGTCTAGGAATGCAGGCATGGTTCAACATAAGAAAATCAATGTAATGTACCACATTAATAAAAGGGGGAAAGGGAATTGTTTTACTTGATACAGAAAAGCATTTGACAAAATCTAGCACCCTGTCATGATAAACACACTCAGAAGACTAGGAGTAAGACTGCTTCAACATGACAATGGGCACTTAGGAAAACCTCATAGCTGACACCACACATTTGTGAAAAACTGAAAGCTTTCCCCCTAAAATTAGGAACAAAATGAGGATGTCCAGTTTAATCACTGCTGTTGAACATTGTGCTGGAAACTCTCGCTGGAACAATTTGATTTATTTATTTATTTATGCCATAAATAAATGGCATCCAAATTGGAAAAGAAGCAGTAAAACTATCTCTATTCAGATGTCCTAATCCTGCATATAGAAAATCCCAAAGAATTCAAAAGAAAGCTATTAGAGCTAATTAATTTAGCAACATGGCAGGTTATAAGATCATCACAGAAAAATCACTTGTGTTTCTGTACACTAGGAATGAACAATCCAGAAAGGACACTAAAAGCAATTTGGTTTACAATGGCATCTAAAAGAATAAAATACCTAGGAATAATTTTAAGCATGGATGTTAAAAACTTGCACACTGAAAACTATAAGATGTTGCTGAAGGAAATTGAAGATCCAAATAAGTAGAAAGACATCCTGTGTTGATGCATTAGAAGATTTAATACTGTTAAGATATCAGTACTACCCAAGGCCATCTACAGATTTAACACAATTCCTATCAAAATTTCAACAGCGCTTTTTGTAGAAATCAAAAGGATGATCTTCAGATTCATACAGAATTTCAAGGGTCCTGCATAACCAAAAAAAAATCCTGAAAAGAAGTACAGTGTTCATAATATCAAAACTTACTACAAAGCTACAGTAATCAAAACAGTGTAGTACTGGCATAAAGACAGACAGACAGACCAAGGTAATAGAAAGTACAGAAATAAATTCATATGTCTATGACCAGTTGATTTTTGACAAGTCTACTGATGAAGTCCATTCATCTGGGAAAGAATAGTCTCTTTGATAAATAGTGCTAGGTTAGCTGGATTTACATATGCAAAAGAATGAAGTCGGACCCCTTAACTACAAGTTGATCAATGACCTAAATATAAAAATTTAAAAACATAAATCTTGCAAAATAAAAAGGGGTAAATATTTACGAACAGTGGAGTCTTAGATATGACATCAGAATCACAAGCAACAAAAGTAAATTGAACTTGATCAAAATTAAAAATTTTGAAAGGAATCACTTGAGGCCAGGAGTTCAGGACCAACCTGGGCAACATAGTAAGACCCTGTCTCTAACAACAACAAAAAAAAATTGTAATTAGCTGGACATGGTGGTGCATGCCTGTAGTCCTAGCTACTTGGGAGGCTGAAGAGTGGGAACATTTTTTCAGCCTAAGAGGTTGAGGCTGAAGTGAGCTATTGCTGTGCCACTGCACTACAGCCTGGGTGACAGAGTGAGACCATCCCTGAAAAAAAAAAAAAAAAATTAAATGTGGTGCAAGGGACATATCAAGAAAGTAAAAAGACAACATGGGTACGTACAGAATGGAAGAAAATGGTTGCAAATCATTTCTGATAATGGCTTAATATCCAGACTATACATATAAAATGTTAGCAAGGAGAAATTGGAACTCTGATACATTGCTGGTGGAAATGTAAATTCTTCAAAAAACTAATCATAGAATTACCATATGACTCTACAGTTCTGTGTATACCCAAAAGAATTGAAAACAGGGACTCAAAAAGATATTTGTATGCCAGTGTTCATTGCTACATTATTCACAATAGCCAAAGGTAGAAACAACCTAAATTTCCATTAGCAATTGAATGGATAAACAAAATGTGGTATACAATAGGTAAAAAGGAATTAAAGCCATAAAAAGGAATGATATTCTGATACGTACTGCAATATGGATGAAGCTTAAAGACATTATACTCAGTAAAATAAGCCAAACACTAAAGGCCAAGATTGAGTGATTCCACTTATATGAGATATCTATAACAGGCAAATTCATATAGGTAGAAAGCAGAATAGAGATTACCAGTGGCTGGGGAAAGGGACTCATGAGTTATTGCTTAATGGCTACAGTTTCTGTTTTGGATAATGAAAAAACTTGAATAAATAATGGTGATGGTTGTACAACATTGTGAATGTAGTTATTGCCACTGAGTTGTACACTTAAAATTAGTTAAAATGACAAATACTATGTTATATATATCTTACCCAATAAAAACTATTTTTTAAAAAAAGTGGTATTCAATTCTTACCTGGTTATTGAACCAAAACAAAAAAATTTGTAATGTAGCCTGATAACTTTAAAAATTATACTGAAATTTAAGATGTTATAAGTAATGTACAATAAATTTTAGCTTATTCAATATAAAAGGTTAGCTTTCAGAATTAATACTTTTTACTCTAGGAGCCTGATATTATAGGAGAAAAGATGAAATTTAAAATCTCTTTTGCATTAACTTTTTAAGTATATTAACAGTAACTCCATACCTAGTTGTGACTATAAATATATCGTTCCACCTCTGCTAAGACCTACTTATATCAATCAACTTTTGACACAACAAAATTCTTATGTAATATGAAGCAGTAAAATATTGTGCTTTAACCTTTTATCCATCCCATCATATGTGAAAGATAGGACATGTCTCATTTTTAATACTAATTTCAAGACTCTCTGAATTAGCCTCTAAAGAACCTACAAAATGTCTTTCAAATATATTCATATTAATTTTCAATTCCTGCTGAAAATATATTTGAAAGCCTTGATTTAGGACAGTCTCAAAAATATACTAATTATTCATTTTATTCTCTAAAGTCGATCCTTTTGTGCAGGTACTCATCCATCCAAAAACATTTATTGAATGCCCACCATTAGCACAACACAACCTACCAAAATTACAAAAATTCGTGATTAGAGATAGTTTTTCTATCTCTGAAACAACTCAAAGTAATAGAGTTCACTTTATGGTCTTTGATGGTGAATATAAATTTGAATCATATTCTGTAGGGAAAAAAGTCATGTTTTTTCTAGGATATGAGAGAGAAATCACTCTGACGTAAAATTATTTCTACAAAATAGAATTGAAGAAAAGACAAGAGTATCTTTGTAATTTTTATAATCTAAACCTGATAGCAACTTGGAGATTTTCTTCACGGATCCTTCTTCCTCTTTGATTTCACCACAATGAATTTCTCCAAGAACTTGTTTTTTCCATGTGGGAAAAAAAGTCAGATTCAAGTTTCATTTTTATCACCTGTTTCTTCCACGGTTTTATTAGTTACTTCATTATTTTCAGTAAGAATTCATAGTAAGATTAAAATTTTCCCTGAACTGCTGGGTGCTCCACCCCACATCATCCTAAACCTTGGAACCCAACCTAAATCACGATGACAGAGCAGCCCCTGTGTGGTATATTGCTGATTATTGTGGCAGAGGAAAAGAGACTGCTGCAAAGCAACTTAAATGGATAAATGCCTCTACCCAGAAACAACACACGTAACTTTGATTGGACAACCATTTTCACTGGTCAAGTCCCATGGCCTTCATAACTTCCAGGGGACAGGGAAGTACAAACAAACCATGTAATCAGAGACTAGAATATTTCTGAAGAGCCTTAAGGGAACAATTATGAAAGTTTTAGTCCAGTTTATTTGAAAACTTGGATATAATGGATAATCTTTTATAAAAGTTATTAGAAATGGCTCGAGAATAACTAGAACACATCAAGAGACCAACAAATATTAAATAAATTGGTAGGTATTTGTAAGTCTGCCCATAGACCTGAAAAAACTACAGGTCCAAGTGGTTGTATAGGCTAGATTTAGCAAACCTTTAAGAATTCTATTTTTTTTTCTTTTTTTTTTTCTTTTTTTTTTTAATTATTATTATTATACTTTAAGTTGTAGGGTACATGTGCATAACGTGCAGGTTTGTTACATATGTATACTTGTGCCATGTTGGTGTGCTGCACCCATCAACTCGTCATTTACATCAGGTATAACTCCCAATGCAATCCCTCCCCCCTCCCCCCTCCCCATGATAGGCCCCGGTGTGTGATGTTCCCCTTCCTGAGTCCAAGTGATCTCATTGTTCAGTTCCCACCTATGAGTGAGAACATGCGGTGTTTGGTTTTCTGTTCTTGTGATAGTTTGCTAAGAATGATGGTTTCCAGCTGCATCCATGTCCCTACAAAGGACGCAAACTCATCCTTTTTTATGGCTGCATAGTATTCCATGGTGTATATGTGCCACATTTTCTTAATCCAATCTGTCACTGATGGACATTTGGGTTGATTCCAAGTCTTTGCTATTGTGAATAGTGCTGCAATAAACATACGTGTGCATGTGTCTTTATAGCAGCATAATTTATAATCCTTTGGGTATATCCCCAGTAATGGGATGGCTGGGTCATATGGTACATCTAGTTCTAGATCCTTGAGGAATCGCCATACTGTTTTCCATAATGGTTGAACTAGTTTACAATCCCACCAACAGTGTAAAAGTGTTCCTATTTCTCCACATCCTCTCCAGCACCTGTTGTTTCCTGACTTTTTAATGATCCGCCATTCTAACTGGTGTGAGATGGTATCTCATTGTGGTCTTGATTTGCATTTCTCTGATGGCCAGTGATGATGAGCATTTCTTCATGTGTCTGTTGTCTGTATGAATGTCTTCTTTTGAGAAATGTCTGTTCATATCCTTTGCCCACTTTTGGATGGGGTTGTTTGTTTTTTTCTTGTAAATTTGTTTGAGTTCTTTGTAGGTTCTGGATATTAGCCCTTTGTCAGATGAGTAGATTGCAAAAATTTTCTCCCATTCTGTAGGTTGCCTGTTCACTCTGATGGTAGAACAGAGTCCTCAGAAATAATACCACACATCTACAGCCATCTGATCTTTGACAAACCTGAGAGAAACAAGAAATGGGGAAAGGATTCCCTATTTAATAAATGGTGCTGGGAAAATTGGCTAGCCATAAGTAGAAAGCTCAAACTGGATCCTTTCCTTACTCCTTATACAAAAATTAATTCAAGATGGATTAGAGACTTAAATGTTAGACCTAATACCATAAAAATCCTAGAGGAAAACCTAGGTAGTACCATTCAGGACATAGGCATGGGCAAAGACTTCATGTCTAAAACACCAAAAGCAACGGCAACAAAAGCCAAAATTGACAAATGGGATCTCATTAAACTAAAGAGCTTCTGCACAGCAAAAGAATTCTATTTTTATGCAAGCTGTTTGAGATACTAAAAGAGATTACAAGATTACCAATGTCTAGAACTGTTAATGGCTTGAGATTTTACCCTATTTGTAAGCTAACAAGTTATTTGGCCACTGTCATAGTTGGTGGCAGAAGACAAAAGACTTATGTGTTAGAGACAAAGGATGGTTTGTTACTCACAGTGGTAGCCAGAGTAGCAGCATTTGTGATGGATACCTGAGCCTCATTTCTTATAGGGTATCATAATATCCATATATGCAGTGGGGTGTGTTACATGGGAGAACTCTAAGCTTACAAAACCCAAATCTTTTATAACGGGCATTAAAAATGCTGTGTTCTAAGAATACAAACAAACCTATACTCTGCTCCAAAGGGAGACACACTATCTTCCAAGACAGTTTACTATGCAAATATCTTTCAAAACATAGTCCAGAACAAAGGCAGTTAGTACTTATGCTTGCAAGATGTGCACACACACAGAGATCGATGGAAAATTGTCACCCAATAGCTAACATGTTTTATGAAGCCAATAAAATCATGATACACAAACCAGGTAAAAGTAGCATAAAACAGAATACTACAGACCAATCTCCCTTTTAGCATATGGATTAAAATACCATATAAAATAGTAGCAAGCTGAGTTCCTCAGTATATAAAAACCAGTATTAAGGACATGTGGAATTTATCCATATGAAGGAATGGTATATATGAGGGAGGAAAATCAATTTAATAAATTTAATATTATTCAACAGTAGAAAAATCCACAGGTTGAATTTATCACATTAACAGATTAAAGGAGAAAACCATATGAACATCTTCAGAGGTAAAGAGAAATTATTTTGACTTGTGAATAATGAGTATGTGGAATATTGGCACAAGAATTCAATTCTTCAGATTCCTTGAAGCGTACAGTTTTCACTGCAGTATGCCTTTTTTCACTGGATTGTATGGCAAAAAAGTGAAGTATGTGTCTTTATTATGTCTCTTTAAAATAGCATGGTTAAAATGAACTATAGCATAGTTAAAATGAACTAAGAATACTGAGTACTCTTTAAACTGTGTCTTAATAGCAAAATAATTACCAGCTTATCACAAAGAATAAGTTATGATTATGCCTGTAAAAGTGAATTCCTGGTGCAGAAGCTTCTCTTACCATTAACTCCAATCCAAATCTTTTTTTAAAATGAAGTGGTTGTATATATTAAAATATATACATTGACTACTATGTTATAATAGTTCTAAGTGTATTATCTCCTGTACCATGCATTTTAAATGGGGACAAAAATTGGTACTTGGTGGACAAAAAAAAATCTTGGATATTAGAGTGGTTTGCGATCCTCATAAGCTCAACCCTACCAGACAAAATCTTACATTTATTTAATTTGCCCTATTAGAAACTAGAAATTTAAATTTAATAAATTTAACTTATTAATTAATTTAAATTTAAATTTATTGATTAAAATAATTTTTTAACTTTTAGGTTCAGGGGTACATGTGCAAGTTTGTTGTATAGGTAAACTCATGTCACAGGGATTTGATACACAGATTATTTCATCACTGAGGTACTAAGCCTAGGAACCAATGGTTATTTTTCTGCTCCTCTCCTTCCTCCCACCCTTCACCTTCTGATAGACCCCAGTGTCTACTGTTCCCCTCTTTGTGTCCATGTGTTCTCATCATTTAGCTCCAGCTTATAAGTGAGAACATGTGATATTTGGTTTCCTGTTCCTACATTAGCTTGCTAAGGATAATGACCTCCAGCCCCATCCATGTTCCTGCAAAGGCCATGATCTCATTCTTTTTTATGGCTGCATAGTATTCCATAGTGTATATTTACCACATTTTCTTTATCCAGTGTACCATTGTTGGGCATTTAGGTTGATTCCATGTCTTTGCTATTGTGAATAGTGCTACAAAGAACATACATGTGCATGTGTCTTTATGATAGAATGATTTATATTCCTTTGGGTATATACCCAGTAATGGGATTGCTGGGGTTGAATGGTAGTTCTGTTTTTAGGACTTTGAGGAATCGCCACGCAGCTTTCCACAATGGTTGAACTAATTTATAATTTACACTCTCAACAGTGTATAAGCATTTCTTTTTCTCTGCAATCTCACCAGCATCTTTTATTTTTGGACTTTTCAATAGTAACCATTCTGACTGGTGTGAGATGGTATCTCATTGTGGTTTTGATTTGAATTTCTCCAATGATCAGTGATATTGAGCTTTTTTGCTGTTTCTTGGCCATATGTATGTCTTCTTTTCAAGAATGTCTGTTCATGTCTTTTGCCCACTTTTTAAAGGGGTTGTTTTTTTCTTGTAAATTTAAGTGCCTTATAGAGGCTGGATATTAGACCTTTGTCAGATGCATAGTTTGCAAAAATTTTCTCTCATTCTGCAGGTTGTCTGTTTATTCTGTTAATAGTTTCTTTTGCTGTGGAGAAGCTCTTTAGTTTAATTAGATCCCAGTTATCAGTTTTTGCTTTTGATGCAGCATTGCTTTTGGCATCTTCATCATGAAATCTTTGCCCATTCCTATGTCCAGAAATCAATTGGACATATCGTGTATATTGTCTTCCAGGGTTTTTATGTTTTGGGGTTTTACATTTAAGTCTTTAACCCATCTTGATTTTTAATATGGTATAAGTAAGGGGTCCACTTCAGTCTTCTACAGGTAGCAAGCCAGTTATCCAAGCACCATTTATTGAATAGAGAGTACTTTCCCCATTGTTTGTTCATGTCAGCTTTGTTGATAATCAGATGGTTGTTGATGTGCAGCCTTTTTGGGGCTCTCTATTCTGTTCCATTGATCTCTGTTTTTGTACTAGTAGCATGCTGTTTTGGTTCCTATCACCCTGTAGCATAGTTTGAAGGCAGGTAGCGTGATGCCTCCAACTTTATTCCTATTGCTTAGGATTTCCTTGGCTATTCAGGCTCTTTTTTGGTTCCATATGAACTTTGAAGTCATTTTCTCTAGTTCTGTGAAGAATGTCATTGGTAATTTGCTAGGAACAGCATTAAATCTTTAAATTGCTTTGGACAGTATGGCCATTTTAATGATATTGATTATTCCTATCCATCACATGGAATGTTTTTCCTTTTGTCTGTATCATCTCTGATTTCTTTGAGTAGTGGTTTGTAGTTTTCCTTGTAGATATCTTTCACCTTCCTGGTTAGTTGTATTCCTAGGTATTTTATTCTTTTTGTAGTAATTGTGAATGGGAATTTGTTCTTAATTTGACTTTCTGCTCACCTGTTGTTGGTGTATAGGAATGCTAGTGAGTTTTGCATATTGAGTTTCTATCCTGAGTATTTGCTGAATTTGCTTATCAGCTTAAGAACTTTTAGACTGAGACTATGGGCTCTCTAGATATAGAATCATGTTGTCTGCAAACAGGGATAGTTTGACTTCCTCTCTTCCTATTTGGATGTTCTTTCTTTCTTTCTCTTGCCTGATTACTCTGTCCAGGACTTCCAATGCTTTTCAAATAAGAGTGGTTACAGAGGGCATCCTTGTCTTATGATGGTTTTCAAGGGGAATACTTCCAGCTTTTGCCAGTTCAGTATGATGTTGGCTGTGAGGTTGTCATAGATGGCCCTTATTATTGAGGTATATTCCCTCAATACCTAGTTTGTTGAGAGTTAACGTGAAACGATGTTGAATTTTATTGAAAGTCTTTTCTGCATCTATTGAGATGGTTATTGTCTTTAGTTCTGTTTATGTTACAAATCATATTTATTGATCTACATACATTGAACCACACTTGAATCCCAGGGATAAAGCCTACTTATTTGTGGTGAACTCACTTTTTGATGTGCTGATAAATTCAGTTTGCCAGCATTATGTTGTGGATTTTTGCATCGATGTTCGTCAAGGACATTGGCCTGAAATTTTATTTTTTTTGTTGTTTTGTCTGCAAGGCTTTGCTATTAGGATGATGCTGGCCTCATAGAATGCATTGGAGAGGAGTCTCTCCTAAATTTTTTTGGCATAGTTTCAGTAGGAATGGTACCAGCGTTCTTCGTATATCTTACAGAATTTGGCTGTGAATCAGTCTGGTCCTGGAATTTTTTTGGTTGATAGGCTAATACTGATTCAATTTCAGAGCTTATTATTGGTCTCTTTAGGGATTCAATTTCTTTCTGGTTCAGTCTTGGGAGTGTGTATGTGTCCAGGAGTTTATCCATTTGTTGTAGATTTTCTAGTTTGTATGCATACAAGTGTCCATAATATTCTCTAATGGTTACTTGTATTTCTGTGGAGTCAGTGGTGTAATAATATCCCCTTTGTGTTTACTTGGATGTTCCTTTTTCTTGTTTATTAGTCTAGTCAGTGGCCTATCTGAATTTTTTCAAAAAAAAAAAAAAACAGCTTTTGGTTTTGTTGATATTTGAATGGCTTTTTGTGTCTGTCTCCTTCAGTTCAGCTTTGATTTTGATTATTTCCTGTCTTCTAGCTTTGGGGTTGGTTTGCTCTTGTTTCTCTAGTTATAATGTTAGGCTGTTAATTTCAGATCTTTCTAACTTTTTGATGTGGGTGTTTAGTGCTGTAAGTTTCCCTTTTAACTCTTCTCATTAGTTTCAAAGAGCTTCTTGGTTTTTGCCTTCATTTCATTATTTGCCCAAAAGTCATTCAGAAGCAGGTTAATTTCCATTCCAGAAGCAGGTTAAATGTATAGTTTTGGGACATATTCTTCTTATTAAATTCTGTTTTTATTGCATTGTGGTCCAGGGGTGTGGATGTTTTTATTTCAGTTTTAATTTTCTGGGGACTGTTTTATGTTCAATTGTGTGGGCAATTTTAGAATATGTGCCATGTGGCAATGACAAGAATGTATATTCTGTTGTTTGGTGGTTGCAAGTTCTGCCCATTTGGTCAAGTGTCGAGTTCAGGTCCCAAATATCTTTGTTAATTTCCCCTTCCTAGTGATCTAATACTTTCAGTGGGGTGTTGATAGCTCCCACTATTAGTGTGAGGGAGTCTATGTCTCTTTAAAAGTCTCTAAGAACTTGCTTTATGAATCTGGGTGCTCCTGTGTTGGGTGCATATATATTTAGGTTAAGTCTTCTTATAGAATTGAACCCTTTACCATTATGTAATGCCCCTCTTTGTCTTTTTTAATTTTTGTTGGTTTAAAGTCTTTGTGTTACTAGGATTGCAACCCCTGCTTTTTAATGCTTTCCATTTGCTTGGTAGATTTTTCTCCATCCCTTTATTTTGAGCCTGTAGGTGTCACTGGATGTAAGATGAGTCTCTTGAAGATGGCATACCATTGGATCTTGGTTCTTTATACAGCTTGCCATGCTGTGCCCCCCTTTTTTTTTTTTAACTGTGGTATTTAGCACATTTACATTCAAGGTTAGTATTGATATATGTGGATTTGATTCTGTTGTTAGTTGTTTATTATGCTAACCTGTTTGTATGGTTGCTTTATAGTGTCACTGGTCTGTGAACTTAGAATTTTTGCAGTGGGTGGTAACAGTCTTTCCTTTCCATATTTGATGCATCTTTCAGGAGCTCTTGTAAGGATGATATCATGGTGACAAATTCCGTCAGCATTTGCTTGTCTGAAAAGGATATTATTTCTCCTTTGCTTATGAAGCTTAGTTTGGCCATATATGAAATTCTTGGTTGAAATTTCTTTTAAGAATGTTGAACATAGGCCGGGCGCGGTGGCTCAAGCCTGTAATCCCAGCACTTTGGGAGGCCGAGACGGGCGGATCACGAGGTCAGGAGATCGAGACCATCCTGGCTAACAGGGTGAAACCCCGTCTCTATTAAGAAATACAAAAAACTAGCTGGGCGAGGTGGCGGGCGCCTGTAGTCCCAGCTACTCGGGAGGCTGAGGCCGGAGAATGGCGTGAACCCGGGAGGCGGAGCTTGCAGTGAGCTGAGATCCGGCCACTGCACTCCAGCCTGGGCGACAGAGCGAGACTCCGTCTCAAAAAAAAAA
>NC_037673.1:61566522-61592657 GCF_003255815.1 Theropithecus gelada
GGGCGGAAAAAGGGCGGAAACCGGGGGGGGGGGGGCGTGTGGGGAGAGGAACGGGGCCCCCCCCCCCCCCCCCCACGGGGGAGAAAAGGCAACCCCAAAAAAAAAAAAAAAAAAAAAAAAAAAAAAGAATGTTGAACATAGACCTCCAATCTCTTCTGGCTTGTAAGGTTTCTGCTGAGAGGTCCACTGTCAGTCTGATGGACTACCCTTTGTAGGTGATCTTTCTCTCTAGCTGCCTTTAACATTTTTTCTTTCATTTCCACCATGGAGAATTTTATGATTATATGTCTTGGGGATAACCTTATTAAATATTTTGCATTCACTGGATTTGAATGTTGGCCTCTATAGCTAGGTTGGGGGAGTTCTCGTGGATGATCTCCTGTAATATGTTTTCCAAGTTGCTTCTCTCCCCAACTCTTTCAGTAAATGAAATACAAAATATATTCAAGCACTTCAATAATAGTTTAGATAAAGCAGAGGAAAAAATATCAGAACTTGAAGACAGGTCTCTTGAAATAACCCAGTCAGACAAAAATAAAGAAAAAAGAATTTTAAAAGGATGAACAAAGCCTGTGTGACATATGAGACACCATAAACTGACCAAATATTCAAATTTTTGGTGTCCCAGAGATGAAGTGAAAAATGAAAGGTATAGGAAACATATTTAATGAAATAATAGATGAAAGCTTCACAAGGCTAGAAAATTATTTACATATCAAGATACAGGAAGCTCAGAAATCCCCAAATAGACATACTGCAAAAAGGTTTTCTCCGTGGTACATATAGCCAAACTATCAAGAGTCAAAGAATCTTTAAAACAGGAAAAGTATCTAGTCACTTACAAGGGAACCCCAATCAGAAAACATTGGATTTCTCAGTAGAAACCTTATAGACCAGAGAATAGAATGACATATTCAAAGTGCTGAAGAAAAAAAATGGCAGCCAAGGATATTATACCTGACAAAGCTTTCCTTCAGAAATGAAGGATAAATAATGCCTTTTCCAGACAAGGAAATGCTGATGGAATTCATCACCACTAGGCTGGCCCTGTAAGAAATGCTTAGGGGAGTCGTACACCTGGAAGCAAAAGAATGACATCATGAAAACACTTGAAAGTAAAACCCAAATGGTAGAACAAACATACAAATAAGAGAAAAAAATACAAAGGATACCACTACAGAGAACCACCAGACTACAAAGATAAACAATAAAATATTACATATATGCCATAAAAATGTACAAATATTGTGTGGCAGTAAAAAAAAGTTTTTTAATCAGATATGATAGAAAGTCAACCAAGATCAATTAGAAATCATTTTAAAACCTACTTGAAATGTAGCTCTACAAATTAATTTAAAATATCACTTACTTCATGTTTATGTTTTTAAATTTCATGTTTTGAACCTATATAAGCAAATATAATTTCCAAATAAACTTAATACATAAAAAATAGGACAGTTCTTGATTAAAGAGTTTTGACTTTAAGCGACCATACTAATACCCAGGTAAATGCAACCTTGCCATCAGAATAAGCAGCCTGACCTAGAGCATATTTAACATTACTCAGTTGTTGTAACAAATGAACCAAAATCTGCCTCAAGCTAGAGCTTCACAGAACTTTTATCACCAGAATTGCTAGCAAGTACCAGAATTACATTTTTCTGCCTAGTTTATTATGCTGTCCCTGCTTCCTAACACGAATAAACACAGAAATACTTAAAGTAGAAAGTAGATAAGTAAAAAGCAAAAGATTAATAGGTTATCAGTCCTCAGAAAATTGAATTTTGTTTTTTAAATGACTTTGAGTTTATATATTGGTCAACCAAAAAAAAAAAAAAAAAAACAAGTTGCTATTAAGCAGGTTTTTTCTCAAGCTCTAATTAGCATTAAATATACAAAAGAAAATTGTATTTCATGGTGTAATATTTCTCAGAAATGTCATATTCATTTAGTAATAAGTAGACTATAGTTTACTTTCAAGATTTGCTTTTTCTCTACCAACCAATCCCCATGCTTTGAATTCTCTGGAAATTAAAGCTAAATTTCTTTAAAGGAGTATCATTACATCTGTCCAGTTTATTCGATGCTAAAACAAAATAAGATATTATTCTTAGAACCTTGCTCAAAGAATTAAACTGAATGAAATTCTCATAGTATAAGATACAAGGTTAAGTGGGTGATCAGAAGTTATAAAAGCAGTTGTAAAAATAAAACATGAATAAAGTTTAAATTTAGAAAATATTCTCTTGAAAATAATTACATTTGATTCCCACAAATTTTTGAAGAAATCAGATAGCAGAGATGAGAAATTCATGACCAAAAGAGATAAATGTCTTGCCCCAATGAAGTGGCAGACCTAGGCAAATCTCCTGACTTAATATCCTGTGTTCTTTGCTACCCTGCCTTTAATGCCCTGAACTAGAAGAGGCTTCTAATAGTTGCTTGTCGTTGAAAAAACTGTCGGGAAGCAACATAAATCCACTCAGTGAAATCAAGATATGCTTTGTTTAATTGTACTTGTGTTCATGTTGCAGGTTCTTTTCTGAGCACTAGCTTGAATTTAATGGGCTTTAATATGTTCATACATCTTCTAGGTTTCCACAGACGTGCAGCTCCAGTTACAAGAAGGCAGTTCCCGCATGGTGCACACAGGATGGATTACCTGCACTTTGAGGATGATAGCCGTGGATGGTGGTTTGACATGGATATGGTGATCATATATATTTATTCAGTGAACTGGGTCATTGGATTCATTGTTTTCTGCTTTCTTTGCTATTTTTTCTTTCCGTTTTAGGAATTTTCATACCTTACTACAGTTGACCAATCATAAATGATGTAAATAACAATTGCTTAAACATTTTAAAAATGTGCTTTGAAGTTTTTTTAATGTTGCATTATACAAATTGTTGGTGTTTATAGAAAGCCTGAGAATAATGAATTCATTTATTAATGTTTTTCATGTAACAAACTAAACCTTATTCAAGAGCTAACCTACCCACCACTTAGCAACAATGCACTATTAATTTCAGAGTTGTTCTTGGGTTAGGGTTTGGGGCTCTGGTTTTATAATATCACTTTAATACTTACTTTGATTGTAAAAAACTGAACTTTTCTCTCCACTTAAAATAGTAAAAATACAAAAAGAAATGATAATCTAGGTAGATTTTATCTTTACTGATAAAATATTTAATCACCACTTATTCTCAGGCAAATTATATGTATTAAAGATAAACCATATTCTCTGGGAAATGATGTAGCAGGGTATGTTCAGTTTTGGTTTCTAATTATCACTACTTATATCCCTTTCTATTACCAAGAAAACTGACTATTCTTTTTGTACAGATCTAATTAGTGCAACATTTTAAATTATTATAAACTGAATAGTAAATACAAATCATGAGACTAATCCCTATGAACAGACACTTTAGAGAGCTATATTAACACTTTCCAGATAAAAGGATTAATCACCTGAAGACATAAAAAATTTACCGACTTTTAGTAGTCTAAAAGAGCAGTGCATGTCCAAAATGTAGTTTAGTGATTCATTTAACGAGGAGATGGTCAAATATATTGTAAATGTGCAATAAAGAGTGGCTTTTAATTTTTTTTAAGTTTTTAAATGTCTGAATAAAGAATTGTTAGAAATAGGCTTATGGATTTATAGAAAGAAAGCCTGACATTTTTAATTACAGTAATCATTAATTTTTTCATTATTAAAATTTAAAAATAGGAGACCTGAATCATTAGAACGTGGGATAGAATTGGGGCAGGTAACCCAATTTGAAAAATGAAAAACTGGAGCAGAGACTTAAGCTTATTTATTCAGTTATTCTGGTGGTCTTTGTGAAACCTGGGACAAAAGTTTTTATTATGAATTACTCATCCAATATTACTACATTGTGATGTCATATATCTGGTAATTCAATAAGCATACTTTTACATAAACTAGGTGACTCTCTCATGGCACTAAAAATACTACCACTATCCAAAAACATTGGGATCAACTGGACTTTAACAGTTTCAATCTATGAAAAGCCAAAATTTAGGCTAATTGCTACTAACTGTATTTCATTAAAAGCACTTGACTGTTGGTATGTGATGTTCTAAGAAATCTAGAAGAATGGTACTGATTTCTATTCTAATGCTGTTCTTATTATTGTGTTTTAAATTATATCTATTACAGAAAATAATAGTATATACTAGACATCAAATCTAGAAATCAGAAAACTAAATATAATTTAGAAACACAGAGATACCTTTATACTCATAAATGGATATTTATAATTACTAATTGCTCAAAGTAAACATAAGGGAAAATATCAGCCCTCTTAAAATATATAACAAGATTGAAAAATTAACACACACCTGAGGAGTTGCATTATTTTAAGAACTTTAAATTGCAGCCATTACCTAGGCAACTTCTGGTTTATACATTCTAGAAAATATATCTTGATTCCTTCCTAAATTTCAATAAAAGCTTAGTTTAATTATGTATAAACTAAATAAGTAGTATTATATATACAGATCTCTCAGAGAAACAAAGTTGATTCCCAGTATGTATTTGTTAGGTCAGTGATACATATCCGTTTATAGATCTCCATCCACTAAATATTTATGATACCCTTAAATAAATATGAACCTTTAAATGAAGAAACTATTATCTGGAAAAGCATTCAAAATGGATTGAGTATATACATCTTGACTAATAACTTGATCTGAAAATTATAGAATATTAAAATAAGTAAATTCATGAAATTATAAATTACTCATCTTATTTTAAAATATTCTTAAATTTTATACAAGTGGAGATAAAAAACTGCTAAATATTAAGAAGTATGGCATTTCCTAGATCCACCAGCTTATGAGAAGCCAGATAAAATCTCAGATGGAAAGAAACAAGTTTCTTCTGGTACGTAGCACACAATAGCCATTCACAATAAAATACATGGATGAGCTTTAGAGTAAAACAAAAAATTATAATGCTCTTCCTTAGCATGTCTCACAGTAAAAACTCATTGTCCAATAAAGAACCAAAGAAGGGAAAAGAAGAAAAATGTTAAAGTTAACAAAGTATAGTACTTGTCCCAAGTAATGTTATTTAATAAGCTTAATTTTATGAGTTATTACCTATAATAATTTCTATTTCTACCAAACTTAATTATGGCAAAGGTTAATTTTAAACATGTTCACACATTCTTTTAAAAAAATGCCCTAATTGAGGTACATTTCTGAATAGTTTCAGCAGATTATTTTTTAATTTTACAAAAACAAATTCACAAATCCAGATCCATTTATTTTATACTTAGCAGAAGATAGGGGAATTTAAATTAGACAAAGTTGAAAAAGAATCAGAATTTATATTTTACAAAGCTACCAGTATGAATCCAACAAAATCAGGAATGGGAAAAACATTTTCTGTACCTGCTATATTATTAATGCCACTCTAGTATTATATGCTAAATATGAAAGCAGTGCTGCCATCAGATTCACTTCTGCCTTGGAATCTTGCTCCTAAGTTAGTTCTATGGCATAACAAAATTCCAGTTAATAAAAT
Organism: Theropithecus gelada; assembly: GCF_003255815.1. NCBI lineage: Eukaryota > Metazoa > Chordata > Mammalia > Primates > Cercopithecidae > Theropithecus > Theropithecus gelada. The sequence goes on from NC_037673.1 coordinate 61,572,077, forward strand.
TTTCATTTAAATGTCTTTTGTATGGCTAAATACACAGATTCTTAAACATCTAATTTTTATATGGATTTCTCAAAGAATGCCTTATAGAAGAGCATTCTCTGACTGAATGCAATTACAGTTGAAGTCTTTGATTCTTCACAGAATTCTGTAGTTGAAGCCAGAGAACACTGTCATTTAGGAAAGTGTTCCTAAAGGTTTGCATGCTTTAACATGCTCAACTCTTACTTCTTGAAGTGTTTGATTGTCAGTAAATTTTCAAAGAACATTAAAGTTCTACCAATGTATACTTTTTTCCCAGAATGCATTTATTTTTCTTGTGCTTTTTCTTGAAGACAATACCTATAATAATTACTTTACACATTTCAGTTTTTACTTTTTCTTGCATAGATCCTGGAAGAACCATCATCAAGAAGTATCTTTAGACCATGGTATTATCATATTACAGTAACAAGCATCTACTAAAATATGTACTTATCTTACATTCATGCTTCTATTGTAGGGTCAGGAAAACAAATACTTTACCATTTCCACTGTCCTTGAGGATCTCTCATATTGTACAATAGATATACTTTGATCATTATTTTTCTTATTTCAGTACTTCTAAAAGTAGTTTTTGGACTAGTATTACAAACTTATGGGTATTTCTCTTTCTATATGTTACTTCTAAACTTCCCTCACTCTTTCACATATTAAGTCTAAGAACCTCATCTAGAGCATGTCCAGTAAATAAAGAGAATAGTTAAGTAACTGCCCACTACAGTGAATTTTTATTACTGGTAACAGCCTTGCAAGAGACAAATAGTGTTCTTCTAGAACCTGATAAATATTTTACTTGCTTTACAAGAGTCACCTTGTCTACCAACAAAACTATTCAGGGGAAAAGGGAAGTGAGGGAAGACAGCAGCTAACATTTATATAACTTCTGTATGTTTGCTGGTTACATTAATGTGTTATTTAATCTTCTCAATACTCTGTATCAGATGACATCCTCATGTTACAGATGAGGAAGAGAAGTAATGTAACCAAAGTCACACAAGAAGGATTATTCTGTCATATTCTAAGACCTTTTACTCTTTTCACTATACTGTCAGTAATATCTGATAACTTGATGAAGTTCAATATTCACTGAGGAAGTTTTGGTAACACTGCCAGAGAAGCATGAGGAATAAAAGATGGTCTGGATTAAGAATGCAGGAGTATGATACTTGTACTTTGTTTTTGACAATTTTCATTGCTTGTAACAATGAAAAATTTTAATATTTGCAGGAGACTAATATGAAATGCTACATTTTATAACTTTTATTCTGCTGGCAACTTTGATTTCTGGTAGCTGCCTAGAATGCTTTATTAAGAAGGATTCTGAGGTTACATCCAGGATCCAGGGGGAAAAAGTTTTCTGGATCCACTGGCATTGCCCCTCAAATATAGGGGAAGGAGGGTCTTAAGGGAAAATTAGCCATCTCTGATATTTCCCATCCTTGGATAAGGGCACAGAAAATCATTCATGTTTTAGAAACTGGTCTTGCCATTTGTTAAGGGGAACAAAATGTAGTTTCCTGACTATAATTAATAATACTATGATATAGTCCAATTTAGCTGTGATATAATTAATAAACTACTTTCCAGTAGTTTATTACTAAACATCTCATTTTGCCTTAAAACAGAAGCTTAATAGGAACCTAATTGTGAATTACATCGATTTTTAAATCATAATGATGTAGCTATAGTATAATTTTCTCATTTTAGAAAAATGTGAACTGTCATTCAAAAAATGAAGTAGAGTTCTGATTTGTACATTCTGCAAAACTAAATGGACACTACTGGCTATTCTGATTCCAATATTGCAAGTAAATTGGGCAGACAGGAATATAGTACAGAAGTCAACTTAGGTTCCGATTTGCAAATTCTACAAAACTAAATGGGCACTACTGGCTATTCTGATTCCAATATTGCAAGTAAATCGGGCAGACAGGAATATAGTACAGAAGTCAACCTAGATCAGAAGTCAACAGCAATGCCTTTTAAACCTTCATATGCCTACATTAAATCTTGGTAAAATGTATATTTTTATTCAGAATGTGTAGGGTAGACCTGAGATTCTGCGTTGCTAATAAGCAGTCAGTGATACCTGTTTGCTGCCCCATAGACCACACCTGGGATAGCAAGAAACTAAAGGAAGCACATCTGAAAAGGTGGCCATGAATCTTGCTTTCTTATCATTAACTGTCCCCAAAAGACAAATTTCACATTGTTTTTGCATTTGAGAATTACATAATACTGGTTATCCAATATAAAGGAAGAATAATGAATTATGCTATAAATAATTTCATATAAATCTATTGAATAAGTTTTTAACATTATCTGGCACATATTAAAGTCTAGGTATCAATATATAAGTATTTTATTTAAAATCTGTAATTCAAACTTTTTCTTTTCTTTAAACAAAAAAAAAAATACTTTCCCACTCTTTTCCTGTTCTCTCTCTTTACCCATTCTTTCTGTGGCTATCTCTAGCTAGACTCTATTCAAATAGAACAAATGTGAGATTATATATAGTCACTTATAAAACCACATCTGGAAATAGAAAACAAAATACACTGTGGCACTTCTGCTCACTTCTAATTTTTAGTACACATTATAACTGCAAAAATCAAGAGACCTTATCATCATCTTGGGTTATACGACTAAAATTCACTTTATCTTTCTTTCCTCATTTTCCTCACCTGTAGAACTGTGCATAACACAAACCTTCCCATAATTCTGCTGCCATAAAATTCAATTTACAAGAAAATTGTGAATTGAAACACCTATTATCCATATATTTTCATGGTGATTCTTCATAATATAAGGAGAAGGAGCTACAGTTGTTCAGTGCTAAATATAAGCCAGGTACTATACAATGCTTTGCACACAGTATCTCATTTCACATAACAACCCTAAAATACTTTTGTTAACACATCCATTTTATAGACAAGAAAATTGGAGCTCAAAAAGGTTAAGTAGCTTTCTTAAAGTCCTATAGCTACCAGTGGTACAGCTAGGAGTCAAATCCAGGTCTGACTAGTTCTTGAGGCTATATTCTTGTCACTACATACAGCTACAAAGTTCATTTCCTGATTTAGTTTTTCTTTAACAGTAACAAAGTAAAATGAAAATTCAGTAAAACAAAAATTCTACCATAGTGAAATTTCTAGGGGTCCAGTGATCTATAAAATGTCAAGATTCCCCTTCCAAGGTAAAAGATAAAGTGCTGCATCTAACCTTCCTGCCACTAAAATAGAGGCACAATGCCCAAGGGATCCTCTTTAGATTTTGGATATAAGATACACCTAATTGGGGGTGGCTATTCTGACCCATTTGCCAGATCATGCAAAGAGGTGGCAGTATAGAATATGGCCCAGACAAAAGAAGGCTCTTCAATACGTTCATGTTGCCATACAAACTGCTCTGTCAATTGGGTCACATAATCTAGCAGATCCAATGGTACTTAAAGTATAATTGGTAGATGAGGTTGATATTTGGAGCCTTTGGCTAGCTTCACTAGGTAAATCACAGCACAGACCTTTAGGATTTTGGAGCAAAACTACACCATCCTCTGTGGATAACTACTCTCCTTTTGAGAAAAAGCTTTTGGCCTATTACTAGGCCTTAGTACAGACAAACACTTGATCATGGGCCACTAAGTTACCCTGCTACCTGAAGTTCTCATCGTGAACTGGGTGTCGTCTGACAAGGTATAATGTTGAGTGTGCACAGCAGTACTCTGTGTTATCAAAGGGAGGCAGTATATATGAGATCAGACTTGAGGAGGCCCTTAAGGCACAAGGAAGTTACATGAGGAAGTTGCCAGTGTGTCCATGGTCCCTATTCCCCCTACGTTACCTTCTCTCTTTCAATCCATACCTAAGTTGTCCTGCCTAAGACAAGTTGACTAAGGAGGGAAAAAAAGAAAAAAAACCCTCAGGTCTGGTTAACAAATGGTTCTACATTGTATGCAAGTACCACTCAAAAGTGTACTCTGCAACCTTACTCTGGGCCTCCCTGAAAGACTGTAGTAAAGGAGAATCCTCCCAGTGGGCGGAACTTCAAGCAGTGCCCTTGCTTGGTTATTTTTCCAAAGAGAACAAAACAGCCAGAGATACCAGTCTGTAATGGATTGACTTTGACAAATGGTTTGGCTGAAGGGTCAGGGATTTAGAAGGAACACACTTGAAAAATTGTTGGCAAGGAGATTTGGGAAAGAGGAATCTGGATGGACCTCTTCTAGAATGGCACCCAGAAATATTTGTGTCAATATGAATTCTCACTAGAGAGTTATGTCAGTGGAGGAGAATTTTAACAATAAAATGGGAAGAGTGACCTGTTGTGTAGACACCAGTCAGCCTCTTTCCCCAGCTACTCTAGTTATTACCAAAACACTTTGTTCAATGGGCTCGTGAACAAAGTGGCCATGGTGGCAGGGACGGAGGGTATGCATGGGTTCAGCAACATGAATCTCTACTCATCACAACAAACACTGTTGAGGACCTAGACTGCCAGCAGCAGGGACCAACAATAAGTCCCTGATATGGTATTTCCTGGGGTAACAGGCTGGGGGCAGGTTTATTATGCACTGGAGTGCTTTCTCATGGAAGGGAAAGCATTTTGTTCTTCGAGGAATACACTTTTACACTGAATATGATTTTTTCTTCTCTGCGTATGATTCTTCTGCTAAAATGACCAAGTATAGACCTACAGAATGCTTTGTCCACTGTCATGTATCCCACTCAATATCAATTTTAATCAAGAACTCATTTCACAACTGATGGAAGTTACTGATCTCCTCATTTTCCCCATAATCCCAAAGCAGCTGGTCTGACAATTGTGCAAAGGCCTTTGAAGACCCAGCTAAGGTAACAAGTGGTGTTACTTTGCAGGGCTGGGGCAGTGTCCTCCAGAATGCGGTATGTGGTCTAAATTAGCATGTAGTATATAGTGCTGTTTTTCCCATTACCAGGATTCACACACCCAAGAATCAAGAAGTGGAAACAGGAGAGGCCTCTTTACTACTCCTAGGGATCCACCACCAAAATTTCTTCTTCCTGTCCTCATAACTTTAAAATGTGCTGGCTTAGAGGTCCTAGTTCCAGAGGGAGGAATGCTTCTACTAGAGGAACAATGATTCCACTAAACTGAAAATTGAGACTGCCACCTGGTCGCTTTGGATTTTTTATGCCTGTGAATGAACAAACAAGGGGGTTACTGTAATTGCTGAGGTAACTGCTCCCATCATGAGGGGACTGGGTTGCTACTACACAATGGAGGTAAGGAAAAGTATGCCTGGAATACAGAAGATCTTCTAACATGCTTCCTAGTATTCACATCCTGTGATTCATATCAACAGAAAACTACAAAAAAACAATTCAGGCAGGACTGTAATGGCCCAGACCTTTCAAGAATAAGGGTTTGATCCCATCTTAGGTGACTGCTGAGGGCAAAGAATATGGAATGGATAGAAGGTGGCTGTTACAAATGCCAACTACAATTCCATGACCAGTTGAAGACTGCATTAGTTACGAGTTTGCTCTTGATGTGAATGTTCGTATAATATTAAGTATTTTTGTTTTCTTCTCTCCCTTATCCTCTTATCTAACACAAGATGTGTTAATAATAGCTAACTTTACATCATGAGATGTTTTTATGGTAGTTAATCTTGGTATTTAAATTTCAAAACAGAAGAGGAACGTTACCCGAGGATTTTGTATCCTCTTTTGAGGAAAAGGTTGGCATGTTTGCAGTTGTATATGGGAGAGTTGTATCATATAGGCAGTATGTTTTAAGGAAATATGTATGGGTACCAAGTTGACAAAGGTGGTCTGTGATGGCTTTGTGATGTGTCATCCTGGCTAGGCTAAACTCCATTCCCCAGAATTTCCTTTTCCCAGTGCACAGTCAACTTGGTAAAGAGCCATAAGTCCCTTTGGGGAAATACTGAAAGAAAAGTTAACAGTATAAATTTTTGACAGTGGAGTGGGTTTCTTTCTCAAGGGGTTCTGAGTCTGTTAACTGACTCAAATTAGGAAATGAAGGAATTAACTCTATGTTTTGGAAATTCAAGCCAGACTTCTATTTACTAGACCTAGAACTCCTCTGCTTATACAGATCAAAAAAGAATTTAATAGGTTAACCATCTATTTCCACTCTTGGGACATCATGAGAACTTTGATCATCATGAGAACTAACAGCATAATCTCTTTGAGTCAAACTATTCTGGTTACTTTTTTTTTTTTTTTTTTTTTTTTTTGAGACAAAGTCTCACCCTCTCACTCAGGCTGGAGTGCAGTGGTGTGATCTCAGCCACTGCAACCTTCGCCCCCTGAGTTCAAGTTATTCTCCTGCCTCAGCCTCCCAAAGTGCTGGGATTACAGGCGTGAGCCATTGAGCCTGGCCTCTGTTTACTATTTTAACTCTGCTATCCATTATGGTAACCCTGCCTATCTTATCTTTGGCAATTAAGTGTCACCATTTGGCCCTTAACATCCCAGAATCTATTATCTCTATTGCATTTAGGTATCCTTGTTCAATGGTAGCAGTTTACTTTATAATTTCCAACCTAAGGAGAAGAGAGACTACAGAGATTTTCAAGGATGCGGATGCACCTCCACAGATTTATTTTTCACAGCTGTGGTGAAAGGCATGTTTTTCCAGGACTAGAGAGCAATCTTGCATGGTAAATACACTCCAACATTGCAATCTCAAGCCTTTAGCTACCTTCCTCTATAATATAATAAAGCATTTCAAACTTATTTAGTGTAGGCCACCATTTTGTTCCAGGCAACTAGCCAACCATCTAATTAAGCCCTTCCTAACTCCTTGAGCTCAAACATTGAATCTCAGAATAGTGAGCCTACAAATTCAGCCTGATGACCTTATATTCCTTACACTTTGATTACACACCAATATCCATTCTCACACATATCTCCTAGATTTCTATCTATATAAATGGAAAAAAAAGCCATGCAGTGCTTTTGGCGTATATCACACCTCTTCATGAGTCATATATTGTACCTCATTTTTTGAGGGCTGCTTCAAGTTGAGTCTAGTTATAGAAACAAAAAGGGATGTTGGGGTGTGGGTCCTGTGGAGCATCAGGAGTACCTTGTAAGCAACTTCCTGAAGACTAAGCTCTCGTTTTTTTGTTTTTTTGGGATTTTGTTTTTTTGTTTTTTTGTTTGTTTTTTTATCTTGCCCAAATTCCTGTCTAAGGAGTATGGGGAGTCATGACCTACAAACCATAAATTCTTATCAGATGGATTTTATTTAACCCTGTATATTGTGATTTGCTTTCCAATCTCTGGCATAACAAGGAAGAAAATCAAAATATTTTACCCCAAAACATGTTTCTCTGCCATATCTTGAAATGGCCCTGCAGAGCCGTCCCTTGTGGGAAGAACCCACATTCTATCGAGAATCCCTTTTCCCCTTGTTTTCCTTCCCTCCTTTCCAGATCCAGGAGATAATCAACTAAGATCCAGGCACCCTTTGAGGTCTGATAAGAAACATTTTACAACCTGTTCTCTCTGAAGTCTGCTATCTAAGAGCTTCCTCCACACAATAAAATTTGATCTCCACAATCCTTTATCTTAACCTGAACACTTCCTTTCTACTGATCCCAGGTCTTCAAATAAACTCAACCAATTGTCAACCAGAAAATGTTTAAATTTACCTGTAGCCTGGAAGCCTCCACTTTGAGTTGTCCCCCCTTTCTGAACCAAACCAGTATATTTCTTAAATGTATTTGATTAATGTCTCATGCCTCCCTAAAATATATAAAACCAAGCTGTACCCCCGACCACCTTGGGCACATGTTCTCAGGACCTCCACGGACCATGGTCTCTCATATTTCACTCAAAATAAATCTCTAAAAATGTTTTACAGAGTTTGATGCTTTTTATCAACAATCAGGGGAGGCCATTCCAGGTTATTCAGGTAAATGGGGACTATCTTCCCATATTAATCAGGGTTCTCCATAAAAACAAAATATATACATATATTTATGATATCTATTATATCTATATTGTTTAAATGTATATATTTATGATATAGTATAAATATATAATTTAAAAGGAAATGACTAACATAATTATGGAGGCTGGCAAATCCAAAATCTGCAGAGCTGATACCCCAGTTCTAGTGCAAAGGTCAGAAGCTGCTGTAGAACCAGAAAAAAGAGCCAATGTCCCAGTTAAAGTCTGAGACTGGAAGGTTGTTGTAGAATGAGGAACAGTTGATTTCCCAGTTCAAAGGCTGTCAAGCAGGAAATTATCCTTCTCGTAGGAGCGTCAGCCTTTTTTTCTGTTTAGGTCTTCAACTGAGGATTGTAGCCCACCCACATTACGGAAGGCAATCTGCTTTCCTCAGTCTACTGATTTCAATGTTGATTATCCAAAAATGCCCTCACATAAACCAGAAAAATGATAAACCAAATATCTGGGCACCATGTGGCCTAGTCAAGTTGGCACAGTACACTTCCTCAGGCAGAGGTGAAAAGACTGGTTCTATGAGCAAAGATTCAATTTCATATGGGAAGCCAAAATCCCCAGCTTTATCAGAATCTACCCATATTTCCCCACTTCCATTTGTAGAAGGCCATTTCTTCCCAATCACTGGCCAAACTTTAATAGAAGTGGTTAGGAATTCAGTTTGCCACTCACAGGAGGAAACTGTGACTTTCATTTTCAGAAACCCCAGCCTTATAGCTACAGGATAGTTTTTTTTTTGTTTTTTTTTTTTTGTTGTTGTTTTTTTTGAGGGAAAATGTAGAAGTTTTCAGAACATTTAGCTAGAAATTTAGAGCCCTAAGTTCATTTTTCTATGGTCACTTTCTCTAGAGCAGTTAGGAATAACCAAAACAAAACAACTCCATTACACTCCTTATTTTGACTAAAATGTTCTCAAGTGATTCATGCTTAGACATCTTGAATCTCACCTTCTATAGGTATTTAATTATAGTATCCAAAGGTGATAATTTGAGCAACTCTTTCACCACATCATGCCATGGACTACCAATGTCTTGTAAACCACTAGAAACAGGCTTATTAGTGCCTTAAGTTTTATCAGATTAGAAAAACAATTCCAGAAAATCAGAACCAATTCAGAGAACTCATCCTTAATATCTGTGCCTCCGGATCCACTTTTGATACAAAAATCTGTGTCAGAGTCCAACCAGACAAGCAGAACAAGTAGGAGATATCTATCTAATCTATACATATATGTGTGAATATACACATACATATAACAAGGAATTGGCTTACAGTTTCGGAGACTGGATAGGAAAATCCGAGTCCATAGAGCAGAGAAGATCACAAGAAGACTGAAGCCTCACAGACACTGGCTGAAGCTGTTGTCCACAGGTTTAACTCTTTTTCCAGGAGAGGTCGACATTATCTTTTAAGGGCTTTCAGCTGAGTAAATGAGGCCTACTCAGGATAATCTTCTTGACTGATTAGGAACTTTAATTCTTCACAGCAGCAGCTAATTAGTGTTTGATTCAATACTTAGGAGAAGGTGTGTATAGATCACAATACTGCTGGTGCTCTCTTCTATCTTCCAAATCTTGATAGAATATATCTTATAGCTCACTTATCCAGAAGCTTACTGAAAAAGAAAATCAAAAGAATGCAGTTTTTTAGCCTAGCCAAGACAACATACCACATAGCCATCACATATGCTATGCTCAACTAACTGCCCTTTTACTAAATTTTATCCTTGGCCTATTGATACAAAATTACCAAAGTATAATTTAAAAATTATAGCATAACTTATAATGATTATTCTCCAGTACCATAAAAGTGTTTAGATGTCCTGTGTACGTGGTTTGATTATCTATTGCTGAGTAACAAACGACCCTAAATTTAATGGCTTAAAAAACATTTCATTATATCTAACAATTTTGTGGGTCAAAGAATCAGACAGGGCTCAGTTGGATGATTCTTCTCTTTCAACAGAAGTTAGCTGGTGGTATTCAGCTAACAAACTAGTCTGGAGGATCCAAGACAACTTCAACTCATGTAACTAGTATCTTAGTAGGGATGGCTGAAAAACTAGGCCCAGCTGAGAGGGTCAAATAAAGCTCTAACACATGATCCCTCTCACATAGCAGTCTCAGGTACTTCTTCAGAATTAATATCAAAAAATCAAAAATTTTTAAGAGATGAGGTCTCACTCCATCACCCAGGCTGGAGTAGAGTGGCACAATCATAGCTTCCTGTACCCTCGAACTCCTGGGCTCAAGGGATCCTTCCACCTCAGCCTCCAAATACCAATAAATTATTAAAGCTAATTGTAAGTTATAGTGTAACCAACTAATAGCCTATTTTTATACATGCTGTCTTCTCTTTATCTTTGCTGATGCTATTTAGTTTTCCTTTATGAAATAAAGGAATTAGCTCCCTTTATGGTTTTAACTTCCTTAATCATATTTCTATCTACTTTAAAGCTTTCATATAAAACGGTACTTCTGAACCCAGTAAAACTCAGCAATAACACATACTTACAAGGCCCCCTAATTCATTCTTGCATTCAGCAAACAAAAACAGTACACATTCAATAAATATTCATTGAATAAATGAATGCATACTTACTCTATAAATCATGCTCAACTGAAGTTTTCTCCATGATCTAAAGCCCACTTAAGTGCCAACCACATATCCTGAGGATTTCAGAATGAAGTTCTTATGAACTAAGATTTCAGAATGAAGTTCTTTTGACCTAGGAGTTTATATACTTCTTCTAATTTAAAAATAATGTTCAGAAATCTACCTGGTATCTGATTATTCAAATAAAAGCTAAAACTGCTGCTGGAAACAAAGTTTTCTACTGATATGCTTCTATTGTCATTGATTTCAGAGATAATTCGTATATATGTATGTGAGCACATTCATTTCTACTTGTGGCTACTAGAAGGCTGAAAGCAGAGAAGAAACTAAATTAAACTAGCACCACCACAGTTCTTTCTACCACATAAACCTGCACTTATGGTTTTGTTATTTATTACTTCCAATCTAGACACTAATTGGGTGTGTCTTTTTCTTTCTATGATATGAAAACGCACACATGGCCTCCCTAGAAACATACCTTTGCCCTAATTATCATATGTAGATCTTTAACTGAGAAAAGACAGGAAGACTTAAAGGATGATGTGTTTTACTTCCAAAAATGATAAACTTAAAACTGTCAGAGATGAGGTATAATTAGGAAAGACCATTATTTTATCAAGCAATTAACCAATTATAAATTCATTATGAATTTGGTCCCATCTGGTTTTAAATTATCACGAACTGAATTTTTATCATAGTTTATTGATAAGCACTACAATATACCCTCACATTTATTTCTACTGAGACTAAAGACCGCTATAATTGAAATAACAGATAAGCAAACTACGTAAGTTCACACTGTCTGTTTCATTAAAATGAAAAACTCAGGACTTCTAAAAAGAAAGTACTTAATATCCCTTTGTATACAACTTCATCATCATCTTTACTGGAACAAAGAATAGTAATGATCAGTGTTATATACACATTTATCTTATTTTCTCTTATTCTGAATCAAGTATGAGTGACAATAGAGAGTGAAATTAAGTGGCTTTAAACCAATGGAAGGAAAAGGACACGTATTTCATTCAGGAAAAAAATGATTAAAAGCAAAAATGGATAATGTATAAATAAGTACTTTGAAAAGGTGAGCATGGAAGTCATTTAATCTGGAAACAGTATGCAGCATATATATGTAAATCACAAACATGTTCATAAGTGTACATAAATTGTTTCCTGTGTAATACACTACTTATTTTAATCTTAAAGAAATACCAAAAATCAAATTACTCAAAGCCTCAGGCTTCCAATGTGTCTCCAGATAACTAATATAGTATCCACAAATATAGATACAAACACTACTATAGGTTCTTATTAAAGAGAAACAACACAGAGACAAAAAAAAATCTGATTTTCACTATAATTGGTACATTGGTAGAACAGAAAAACTGGACAGATGTGGGATTTTGCACAAAAGCAGCAAAGTATGAGAAAAGGAATAATCAGACAATATAAAAAAGACTGGGACAGGGGGTGAGGAGTGAATGAGAAGCACATATGGCTGACCATGAACAGATCTGCTAGCAGTGATGACATGGCAATCAGGGCAATCAGTAATGGCGACAGAGATGACAAGGAGAAGACTCAGCCAATGGAAAGATGCCAACAATGAAAAGAAAGCAAATGGTTTCGCAGTAGTATAGAAGAAAGAAACAAAGCCACATGTACTTTTCTATTTTCCCTCTACCAGTTTATGTAAAAGACCAAAAGCAACCAGATTCTAGAAGGAAGGGAGGCAAGGAGGAAAGGAGAAATGGAGGGAGGGAAGGAGACAGGAAGAGAGGAAGGCAGGGAGAGAAAGAAGGAGAAAGAGAGGAATGAAAGCAAGCAAGAGAGAGAGATACTTCGATGGCCTAATACTTTAGGTTGACCAAAGATGGTCATGCAATCACAATCTGCAATCTAAGTGAGGAGGTTCCAATTCTGGGTTAGAGATAAGCACACCCCACTCTGTATATCCCGATGAATACATCAATAAAACCTGAACAGAACAGATGAAACAGATATATGAGAGATTTTTGAGTAGTAAACTGTTGCAGCTGGATTCTGGAAAAAGAACAGAATTTGAAATATTGCTGAACTGACAGTGAGTTTACTAATTTTTTTTCCTCCAGTAACTCTCAGCCTAACTTTAACATACAAGAAGTGGGCAGCAACACATAAGCAGAGAGAGCTCCAAGTGAAGCCCACTAGCTCTGGCTGCAAGCAGAGAAAAAGAACTACAAAAGCTCAGAGAGACTGCTTCTTTCCACCACACCAAGCCCCCAAGCAATACAGTGGTGGTGTCAACAGGCAGAGGCAACAGGAGACTGCAAGAACCAAAACTGTAAAAGAGAGGAGCTATAGTTCAAAGAGTGTATGAAAACTCCCCATTCCTTTTTCTCCCTTAGTTCCCCCTCCCCACTACCACTTGACCCTTGATGCAGGATACCTGAAGAAGTATATGGCAATGTGTGGTAACCAAAGTCTTGGCTTTCTGGCTGAACAACTAAAAAGAGGAGTCTTGAGGAACCAGAAAGTTTGAAGGAGATGGTGGAGAGGTGAAAGCTCAGGAAAGCAAACCCACAAAGTGACTTATGAACTCCTAAGCTCACACTAGAGCTGCATAAGTGTGCACCTGATCCTATTCAGCATAATGGTGACTGAAACTGAACAGATAGACCATAGCCAAGGTCCAAGACTGACCACTGGGAGGCACACATCCAGGAAAGATACATAGTACTTATAAAGACTTTGCAAATGGAACTGATATTGAAACCACAGTCTGCAGAGGAGGGTTGGAATCAGTGGCCTGAATCTAAGCAAGTTGACTGCCTGCTAGAACAAAACTATTTAACATTCTCCATAAAAATGAAATAAGATCATATTCTTATAAGATCAGATTCAAAATGTCCAGCATAGCCTAGTAATTTGGGGTAATAAATTACTAGGTAACTAGAATTACCTCGTTCTTTGCTGGTAACCTGAAATTACCCGGCAAATAACTAGGAAAATGCCAAAGCACCAGGGAAAAGATAGCAAAGGATGCCAGTGTTAAAATAACACAGATGTTGAACTTTTCAAAGATTTTAAAGCAGCCATTATAAAAATGTTCCAGCAAGCAATCAAAATAATTCTTGAAACCAATGAGAAAATAGTAAATCTTTGCACTGAAATTGATAATATGAAAAAAAAAACAAAAGAAAAGTTTGACCTAAAAATAAAATTTAAAAAAATTTAAAATTCACTGGGTAGCAAAGAAGGAAGACAAGGAGGGAAGGAGGGTGGGAGAGAGGGAGACTTTCACTAGCAGAATGTCAGTAACAGAAAAAAAAATCAGTGAACTAGCAAGTATGTTTGTTCTGAATCAGTCTGGACAAAGAGGAAAAAAATATTTTTTTAAAGAACTGAACAGAGCCTCATGGACCTAAAAGACTATAACAAAAAGTCTAATTTTGTGTTATCACAGTCTCAGAAATACAGAAGAAACAGGGTGATGCTAAAAAAAAATTTAAGGAAATAATGACAGAAAACTTTGCAAATTTGATGACAGACAAACATAGATTCAAAAGCACAGCAAACCCAAAAAGGAGAAATCCAAAGAAATTAGGCCTAGGCACATCAAAATCAAACTGCTGAAAATAAAAGACAACCAGAGAAAAACAATGCTGTATACATAAAGGAAAAATAATTTTAAAGACTAAAATTTTTCATCAGAAATCCTGGAGTTTAAAAAGGAGTAGAACAAGATATTTAAAGAGCTGAAAGAAAAGAACTGTCCTCCAAGAACTCCATGTCCAGCAAAAATATTATTCAGGAATGAAGGCATTCTCAGATAAAGAAAAACTAAGATAATTCACTGTCAGCAGTCATGCTTTCAAAGAAATTCTGAAGCAACTTCTTCAGACAAAAGGGAAATGAGACCAGAAAATAAATTTGGAATATCATAAATGAAGAAAAAGCAATAGAAATAGAAAATATCTGGGTAAATAGGAAACTATGTTTCTTTTAATTCTCTAAAATATGTTTAAACGTCGAAAGAAAAATTATAATACCTTGTGATGAGATTTATGATGTAACTGTGTAATGTATAAGAACACTATAACATAAAGAAGAGAGAATACATAGTACTACGTAGTGGGAAAGTTTCTGTATTCCACTTTAAGTAACAAGAATATTGATTCTAAATAGTCTGTGAAAAGTTAAGTACACATATAGGAAGCCCTAGAGCAACTACTAAAGAAAATATAAAAACACTACACATTAAAGCTGGACACTAAAAATATTCAAATAACCCCAAAGAAGGCAAGAAAAGTAAAACAAAGGAATGAAAAACAAAGAGAATAAACAAAAAATACTAAAATTTTAAAAATACTCCAAACATTGAAATAATTAGAGGCAAATGCAACCTACAAAAGGCAAGACAGAAATTGTGGAATGGATCTTTTTTAAACACATGAACCAACTATACACTTTCTATAAGTAACTAACTTCAAATATATAAAGACATGGTTCAGTTAAAAGTTAAAGGATAAAAAAGATATACCATAAAAACACTAGTCAAAAGAAAGCTAGACTGGATATACTTATATCAGCCAAAGTATACTACAGAGCAAAGTGAATTACCAGTGACAGAGATACTAAACTTTTTCCATAAAATCCCGGATAAATATTTTAGTCCTGACAAGCCATATAGTCTCTGTTGCAAAAGTATAATTCTGACACTGTGGTACAAAACAAACCACAAAAAAAATACATAAATGAATAAGCTTGAATGTAGTCTAATAAAATTTTATTTACAATAACAGATGGCAGGCTGGATTTTGGCCTGTCATATTTTGAGCCACAGTTTATGGAGCCCAATACTTTATATAAAAGTAAAATGGTCAACTGGTCAACAAGATACAACGTTGCAAATGTATGTACCTATCAACAGAGCTACAAATACATGAAGCAAAACCTGACAGAACTAAAAGAAGAAACAAAACCACAATTACAATTGGAGAGTTGAATATTCTTCACTCAGAGAGACAGAAGTGGTTAACAGAAAATTTTTAAGGATAGAGAAGAACTGAACCTAATTGATTTAGTTGACATTTACAGAATATTTCATCTATAATAGTGGGATATATAATATATTCTATTCAAGTATACATGGAACATTAATCAAGGCAGACCATATCCAGGGTCATAAAAATCTTTCAATATCAAAGAACTGAAATCCTACAACATATATTTTCTAACTATAATTGAAATTAAACTAGAAGTCAGTAATAAAGGTAACAAGAAAATCTTAGAAATAAAATTACTTCTAAATAATCCATAGTTCAAAGGAAGTCTCAAGGAAAATTTAAAAAATTCTAAACAAAAATAAGAATATAGCATATCAAAATCTGTGTGATAGTAAAGTAGTGCTTAGAGTGAAACTTACAGCATGAAATGCTCATATTAAAATAGAAGAATGATCTCAAATCAGCAAGTTAAGCTTCCACCACAAGAAGCAAGAAAGAAGAGAAAAATAAACCAAAGCAATGTAAAGAAGACAGTGATATAAATAAGAGCAGAAATCAGTGGAACTGAAAGAAGAAATCAATAAAGGAAATCGATGAAATAAAAAGCTGATTCTCTAAAAAGATCAACAAATTATTGTTAATTATCAAGAAAGTCTGACCAAGACTAAAAGAAAGAAGATACAAGTTACCAATATCGGATGTAAAAAAGGGTTTTTACTACATACCCTACAGACATTGTAAAATATAATAAAGGAATACTATTTAAAAAAACTCTATATAAGGAAATTCAACAACTTAGATAAAATGAACCAATTCCTCAAAAACCACAACCTGCCCAAACTCACCCAAAATAAACTAAACAGTATTATATTAAGAAATTGTATCTGTAGTCAAAATCCTTCCAAAAAAGACATCTCTAGACTCAAATGGTTTCACTGGTGAACTACACCAAACATTTTATTTTATTTTATTTTATTTTATTTTATTTTATTTTATTTTATTTTATTTTATTTTATTTTATTTTATTTTTATTTTTTGAGACGGAGTCTCACTCTGTCACCCAGACTAGAGTGCAATAGTGTCATCTCGGCTCACTGCAAACTCCACCTCCCGGGTTCAAGCGATTCTCCTGCACCAGCCTCCTGAGTAGCTGGTATTACAGGCACCTGCCATCATGCCCGGCTAATTTTTGTATTTTTGTAGAGACGGGGTTTCACCATGTTGGCCAGGCTGGTCTTGAACTCCTGACTTCAAGTGATCCGCCCACCTCGGGCTTTCCAAAGTGCTGGGATTACAGGTGTGAGCCACCACGCCTGGCCTCCAAACATTTTAAAAAGAAGTAATATCACTACTGTATTCCAGAAAACAGAAGAGAAAGAAATACTACCTATTTTATGGGACCAGCATTACCTTCATATTAAACCAAAGACAGTATAGAAAAAGAAAACTACACAACAATATTCTTCATATATAAGTGGAAAAAAAATCCTTAACAATATCCATTCAAATCCAGCAATACACCAAAAAATGAATACACCATGATTAAGGTTTATTCTAAAACTGTAAGCCTGGGTCAACATTGAGAAACCAATCAATATAGTCCACCATATCAACAGTCTAAAGAAGAAAAAAATACATGGTCCTTCAATTAATATTAAAAAAAAGCTTTTGACAAGATTCAAAATTCATGATTTTTTAAAAACAGTCTCAGTGACTAGGAATAGAAAGGGACTTCAACTTCCTATAATTTGGTAGATGATAAAGTTCATCATTTTTTAAAATCCCATAAATAAAATCATACTAAACAGTGAAAGACTGAATGTTTTCCTCCTGTATTGGGAAAACAAAGCAAAGACAAACACATTCACCAAATTCATCGTCATCATACTGGAAGTCCTAGCTAATTTAATAAAGCAAGAAAAATAAATAGGAGGAAACTAAATTGTCTCTGTTTGCAGATGGCATGATTGTCCATGAGGAAAATCCCAAGAAATCTACACCAAACTGCTACAATATCTGAATATAGCATGGGGACAAGATACAACCAACATGAAAAATTGACCATATTTCAATATACTATGAATCTACAATTGGAAAGCAAATTTTTTAAGAAGGACCAAACGTCTCCAGAAAATACTGAAATACTAATTATGTAAAAATGGTAAAGTGAATTCAGATCTCACCAATTACGTGAACTAATTTATGTGTCTGTGTATTCTATGCAATTTTATTACATGTGCAAATTCATATTACTACCACAGCAGTAAAAATATAGAACGGTTCCATTACAAGGACCTTTAGTGCTATCCTTTCGTAGGGACAGTCTTCCCCCCCATTGGCAACCACTAATCTGTTCCCCATCACTATAATTTTGGCATTTCAAAAACGTTATATACATTGAATTATATAGTATATAACTTTTTGAGATTGGCTGTTTCCACTCAGCATACTGCCCTTGAGATCTATTCAAATTATTGTGTGAATAAGTTATTTCTTCTTTTTTTATATTAGAGTAGTATATCAACAACCTGAATGACTTTTAAAGATACACTGAAAGTCTACTTTCAAAAGGTTATATACTGTATTATGACATTTATGTGGCATTATCAAAAAGAAAAAAATACATATATAGTGATTGAAAATAGATCGGTGGTTGCAAAAGGGAGGGAGATATGACTATATACAATAGCATGACAGAGTTCTTTGAAGGGTGATAGGAGGTACTACAGTTTCTTTAACCATTCACCTATTGAAGGACAGTTGGGTTGTTTTCAGTTTTTGCCTATATTGGAAAAAGCTGCTATGAACATTTTGGCATAAGCTTTTGTGTGAACATAAGTTTTCATTTCTCTGAGATAAATGCCTAAACATGCAAGAGCTGGGTCATATGATAAGGAGTAATTTTCTAGGGAAGAAAAATTTTGCCATATTCTATTCCAGAGAGGCTATGTGCTCCTACCAGCAACATGGTGTCTTCCATCATCAACAGCATTTGGTGTTATCACTATTTTTTTTTTAATTTTTAGCTATTCTAATAGGTATCTAGTGATATACATTGTAGTGTTGTCATTCCCTAATGGCTAATGATATTGAACATCTTTTCATGTGATTATCTTTCATTTAACATTTATCTTTTATCTTTGATAAGCCGTCTGTATATGTCTTTTGTCTACATTTTAATTGGGCAATTTTTTCATCACTGTTGAGTTTTGAGAGGTATTTGTATATTCTAGATACAAGTTATTTGTTAAATATGTGTTTTGTGAATATTTCCCCCCAATTTGTAGCTTGTTTTCATCCTCTTTACAATGTTTTTCAGATCATGAAAGTTCTCAAATTTGATAAAGTCCAATTTATAATTTTCTTCCTTTTTTGGATCATGCTTTTTTCAAGTCTAAGGACCCTGCCTAGTCCTTGGTCCAAAGATTTTCTCCTATGTATTTTTCTAAAAGTTGTATAGTTTTACGTTTTACATTTAAGTCTTTGATCTATTTTTAGTTAATTTTTACATAAAGCATGAAGCTTAAGTCAAAATCTACTGAGCATATGTGTGTGGTTTATTTTGGGGTTCTCTATTCTGTTCCATTTATCTATGTATTTATTCCTCCATTAAATACCACTGTCTTTATTACTGTAGTTATGTAAAACCTGAGCATCAGTTATTCACCACCTTTTACACTTCTTTACCAAAATTATGTTGAGTCTAGATTTTTTGCATTTCCATATAAATTTTAGAGTAGACTTTTTACATCTACAAAAACCTTTCCAGGATTCTGAAAGATACTGAATTAAACCTACAGATCAATTTGGAGAGAAATGACATCTTTACTATGTTGAGTCTCCCAATCCATGAACATGGTACATCTTGCTACTTAGATAAGTTTCCTTTGATTTCTTTCATCAATACTTTGTAATTTTCAGCATACATATTCTATATGTACTTTGTTAGATTTGTACTAAGGCATTTCATTCTTTGAATAATTTGTAAGTAGTATTGTGTTTTTAATTTTGGTTTCCACATGTGCATTGTTAATATATGGAACTGTGATTGATTTTTGTAGCCTGCAACCTTGCTGAGCTCATTTATTAGTTCTAGAGATATTTTTTGTAGATTTCTTGGGAATTTTTTATGTAGACCTTCATGTCATCTGCAAATAAGCATAATTTTATTTCTTCCTACCTAATATGTATGCCTTTTTTTCTTGCATATTGCACTGGCTAGGACCTCTGGTGTTGTATTGAATAAGAGAGGTGATAGCAGATTATCTTTGGTTTATTTCCAATATTGGGGAAGAAGATTCAGAAGTATGATGTTAGCTTTAGGTTTCTGTAGATGTTCTTTATTAAGTTGTGGAAGTTTTCCTCTTCTTCAGATTTGCTGAGAATTTTTACCAAAAATAAGCAATTTGTAAAATGTCTTTTCTGCATTAATTAATGTAATTTTTCTTCCTTAGCCTGTTGATAACAATGAATTTCATTGACTGATTTTCAAATATTGAACCAGCCTTGCATACCTGGAATAACCATGATTAATGATGTTTTATAATTATTTTTGTACATTATGAGATTAAATCTGCTAACATTTTGTTGAGGATATCTGTGCCCAAGTTCACAAGATATCGGTCTATAACTGTATTGTTTTGCACTATCTTTTTTTTTTTTTTAATTATTTATTATTATTATACTTTAAGTTGTAGGGTACATGTGCATAACGTGCAGGTTTGTTACATATGTATACTTGTGCCATGTTGGTCTGCTGCATCCATCAACTCATCATTTACATCAGGTATAACTCCCAATGCAATCCCTCCCCCCTCCCCCCTCCCCATGAGAGGCCCCGGTGTGTGATGTTCCCCTTCCTGAGTCCAAGTGATCTCATTGTTCAGTTCCCACCTATGAGTGAGAACATGCGGTGTTTGGTTTTCTGTTCTTGTGATAGTTTGCTAAGAATGATGG